>NC_056751.1:650923502-651018502 GCF_019279795.1 Protopterus annectens | reverse complement strand
CAACAAGTACCATTATGACTTCATTATAGTTCATGTTGGAGTGAAAAACTTGAGACATACCTCTCTGGACTTTATGAAGAGAGACACGCTTGAGCTAGCTGAATATGTGTCCCAGGCGGGTATATCCCTAGCTTTGAGTAGCATTTTACCCTTACCTAGTATGATACCACAATATAAACTGAAATGATTGACTTCAATAGTTGGCTTAGTTTCAGGTGTCATTCTAAGGGTTTCCAGTTCCTGTCAGCCTGGAATGACATGGTAGATAGACCACCCTGCTTTGCCAGAGATGGTTTTCACCTGGCACTTCAAGGCTTTCAGTTGCTGGTTAAGGCACTTGCCTTCCCCATAATACCTTTTTTAGGCAAGGTCACAGCAAAATTCCCAACATAAAAATATCTAATACAAAGAAACTAAGGGTCATGCTGCTAAATGCTAGGAATTTAAATTAGAAACTGCTCTCTCTGGAAGCAATCCTATTCCTGGATGATGTTGATGGCTGTGCATTCACAAAAACCTGGCTCAAGGCAGCAGAAATTACCCCAGCCTTGCAAGGCTAAATGCCTTCCACACTTTCAGACCACAAATTGAAGGTGTGATAACCAAACAAATTACACCTCTATACTGGTTAGACAAGAAAATTCTATGGAGATACTCCAAGTGCAAATTGTCATGGGTAAGATTCCCCCTTCAGGTCATCATCAGTTACAGGCCCTCTTCCATGAGTCAAGATGCCCATACTGCTTATTTACACCTACTTGGGACAATGAAGCCACAACTTAACCTCCAAGTCATGGGTGACTTCAACTATCCTTCCATTAATTGGGAAAATTATATGAGACCAAACTCAAATGCACAAATGTTCCTGGACTTTGTTAACCCAAATGCCCTGGAACAAATAGTGCACCGCCCCAAAATGGGCTCTGATATTCTAGACCTGGTCCTCACCAGTATAAGTGACTGATGCAAAGCCTCAAGTGTAAGGCCTGCACTGGTTAAATCTGACCATAAATCAGTCATTTTAAAGTAGCAATAGCACCAGGACTCCCCAAAGGAGAAGTCAGGCTAAAAAATTTCACCAAAGCAAACTGTACCCTCCTAACAGAAGGTATAATCAACTTCCAAGCTCCTAGTTTCTACAGAAAGCATTGACAGCTATACTGAGGTATACAGTGATGCCCTGTATAAACTTCTACACAAATGTATAGACACAGCTATGCCAGATAGGATTAAAGCAAGATCTTCAAGAAAAAAACAAACCATCCTGGTGGACATCTAACATTAATAAATTATACAATAATTGAAAGAAGCTGGTGTCTAAAAATACAAAATTGAGATCCCAGAACTGGAAGAGTACCCACCACAGCCTAAACTAGAAAATAAGACAACTCATAAAATCTTCGTAGGGTAACTCTGATAAAAATTTTGCAACCATCGCCAAGGATAACCATAAGGGTATATTCAGCTACATCTGCAACCTAAAAGGTAGGACTCGGATGTATGCTGAAGTAATTGTGGATGGCATCACACACACTGACCCTATGGAATTTGCAGACCTGCTAGCAGACAGGCTTGGCAAAAACTTCATCTCCCTATCCCCCCAAGCATACCACAAACCATGCCTTCATTATCTCCTCCTCCTGCCTGCATCTCCCAGGAGCAAGTCTTCAGTGTTGTCTCCAAGGCCAAGAACATGGCTTTCATGAAAACAGATGTCATTCCGGACTGCATTCTTAATGTTCTAAAACAATAGCTAGCTACTCCATTAGGCGCTCTATTCAACCACAGCCTGAGTACTGACGTTGTCCTCACTGAATGGAAAACAGTGACTGTTATCCCCCTCCACAAGGGTGGCTCAGCATCTATAGACCTTAAGTTTAATCAGCCCCTTCTGTAAGGCAATGGAATGAATCATAATGGATCCCTCCAAATCATGGATCCATCCCAGTTCAGTTTTGTCATGGGAAGATTATGCCTGGTAAAACTGATATACTTCTTTGAGAACATGACCAGAGCCATAAATGAGGGCAAAGCCATGCACACAGCCTATCTTGACTTGGCCAAGGCCTTCGACACTATCTAACATTTTGGGATCATTGACAAACTATCCCAGTTGTGTTGTCAGGTAGGTTGCAAACTGACTCAGATCTACAACACTCAGTCAAAGTGGGAGACTTTACTTCTACCAGCAGAACTGTCACCAATGGGGTCCCAAATGTGTCAGTCACAGGCTCCCTCTTGTTTGGCATAAACTTCTCAGAAGTCCAGGCCAAAATGGAGGGGCTGTGGCTAACAAAGTTTGTGGATGACTGCAAATTAGGTGTTATTATTGAATCCCTTAGCGATGTCAGAGTACTTCAAAAGGCACTTACACAGACCAATGATTGGCGCCAAAGACATGGTCTTAAACTAAATGCTAAGAAATTCATCATCATTCCCTTCAGTAAAAACAACATCCCTGCTGATTATTAAATAAACAGTAATACACTAAGTGCCAATTCAGTAGTGGGAGACCTGGGAACACAAATTGATTGTGACCTCAACTTTGACCCCCATGTGTATGCTGTGGTGAGGAAGGCATTCTATGTCACTCACCTGATTAGCAAAGGCATCATCTCGAGAGCAAATTAGGTTATATCTCCCCTGTACTCATCCTCATGAGGCCTATTACTGAATATAGTGCTCCATTTGGTATGTACTGTATCAGATATCTGCAGCAACTTGAGAGACCTCAGAGATTACTAACTAAGAAAAATCAAGGTCTCCAGCTCATGTCTTATACAGACAGACTGAAGTCTCTGTCATGGTACTCAGTAGTGTACAGACTACTTAGATGCGACTTATGGCTGGTTTACAGGGCTATCTCTGACCCAAATCTAATTTAAATGCTACACATCTGTAAGTCAAGTGGAACTAGAGTCACGCATTCCAGGGTCTTTGATCTAGCCTGTGACAAAAATAGGACCTGATGGAGAGACAGATACATCTCTCAGAGTTTGTCACTCCTCTGGAATAGTCTTCCCATCCATATCAAACAGAGCACCTCCATGAACCTGTTTAAGTGCAACCTGGATGACTGGATGAGAAACCATCAATTTCTGCTGGGGATCGCCCTGGCTTCTCTCCTGGACATTGGTAGTCCCCCTTGCTACAGAAACCTTAGGCATAGATGATATCTCTCATCTAGTATTATATTTAGATTTAACGATTAGGCTTGTAAAGACCCTCAGGTCAGTAGCCTAGTAATATCCTATGAACCTATTAAACTCAAATGTCTGTCATTATTTTCTGACTTCATTCCTCAATGATTTACCAATGAGTTGCCAGAAAAAAAAAAAACAACTTTATGAGAAACTGACTGAAAATATGAGGCAAAAATCTTAACATTCTGTGCTAATCTGTACAGTTGAGAGGTATGAGGTCAACTCATGATGGGTTCAGCAGATCACTTTGGCTGATGATAGTGGCAGTATGCATATGACATAGTCAGATAATTCAGTGGCACTGTCATCAATATTAACACTGGGGGGGCTTATACACAACATTTGCATATGAAGTGACAGAAGAGGGCAGGCTGAACTTTGGGCATCTCCTGAGTTTAGCACTGTATGTCATGGCAGTGTAAGTCTGGGGATTGTCCTGGCTTCTCTTCTGGACATGGGTAGTCCTCCTTGCTACAGAAACCTTAGGCATAGATGATATATCTCATCTAGTATTCTGCTTGCTCATCACTCTATATACATACTTCCAGTTAATGTATATTATTCTTTCCTTTTTAATTGATGTTAAGTACCTGATCTCTAAATCTATGTTTTTAATGCTCTTTAGTCTTATAAGGATACTCTACAAGTTGTTTACAAATGTGTTCTAGGATTACAAATATATTGTTCCTATGTCATGTTTATGTTTTTTCATCTATGTTGGAGCTTTTCTCCCTAGGCCTCCACTGAAAATGGACATATATCGAGTTGGACTAGCCCAGTCAACAAATGTAAAATAAATAAAATAAAAAAGTCCTATCCTGGCTACAATGGAGTTGCCACCATGGATGGTATTATAGGTCCATGGGTAGTAACTAGGCATGCAGTTAAGGACACCATTGAGAAGCACATACCAGTTTCCTATTTGCCCCAGACCACTGCCTGGTAAGTGACTTACTCACAGTCACACACTAGACTGAGGGATTCAAACTTTGGACTACAATAAATAGCTTGATAACAGATCATAACTTTAATCATCTGGACTAACTGACAGACAATGTATCCATCAGCATCCCTGCCTCTGATGCCTGTGCACCCATAGTAGGGCAGAGGCATATTGGTAACCATTGTCTTCATGACACTAAATCTTTTCTTGGCCTTTGTACTACCCTTAGCATCAATTAGTGGATGTGCAAGTCAGTGATCCAAGCGCAAAGAATGACTATACACATCATGGAAGAGATGGTGATCATGCTGTATAGCCTGAGGATATGCAGACAGTTTTTATGAACTGCACACTTCCAGCAATAGTCATCAACATCTGCATCATTCGAGATCTATTACACAAAACCATGCTACAAATAACATTTTGGTGATTGGTGACTCTGTACACACTGATTCTCTACTCACTAGACTAGGCAAAGAAAGTGTGATGATGTGTTATCTTTCAGGTGCCAAGGTCTGTCATATCTCAAGAGCCTTTAAGGCCCATTAACCAGGTAAATTTGACTTCAATATGATGGTGGTCCATGTGAGTGCAAATGAATTAGCGTGTAAAACCCTTATGGATTTGCAGTGAGACATATCTGAACTCTCCATGCATGTCACAATTGCATGCAATGACTGGTCCTGAGTGAAATCCATCTTTCTCCAATAAGGTTGTCGAGGTGCAAAGAAAAGATGACCGACTTCAACAATTAGTGAAATAGCTGATGTTATTCCAGGAGTATTCAGTATGTGTCATCATGGGACGAGATGCTGCGCAGTCCTACCTTTATTGCCAGTCATGGTCTCCACCTCTCATTCCATAGTAGCTAAAGACTTTGCTGCCCATAGTACTATTTTAGGCAGAGTTCAACTGATGTGCATCCCAGCATAACTGAAATATAAAATAGCATCGCATTAAGGTAGCTTTGCTCAATGCCAAAAGCTTCAATGGCAAAATGTCCAACCTTGAGACTCTCCTGCATTTGGAGTACATCCGTGATTATGTAATTACACAAACTTGGTTTAAATGTTCATAAAGCACTCCCTTCATACCAGAGTTTTGCATCTACCATGTTTTCAGGCTTGGTGGCTACAGTAGCATCTCTTTATTTGCTAGGGACCATATCACCTCTAGGCAAATCTCAGGGATATACAAACAGAGCTCACTGAACTCTGAATCGCACTAAACAAAATTAACTATTATAGCAATAACCCACGCCTGGGTGTGGGTAATGCTAAATTTACCCACGGTTGGCATGGTTTGGTCCCGAGGGCGAAGCCCGAGGAACCAAACAAAGCCAACCGTGGGTAAATTTAGCATTACCCAGACCCAGAAGTGGGTTATTGCTATTATACCATGACATTATTTAAGAAAAGAAACTATTACTTTTCTTAAATAATGGCATAGTATAATGCCTGTTTACTGCCCTTCCGCAGATGTCTGGCATCCGCGGCAGTTCTGATGTACTGCGCGCCTGCGCAGTACATCAGAGTTGAGCAAAGCAACGGAGAAAGCAAGATCTCCGTTGCTTTTTTTTTAGTGTTTCCCTATGTTAAATGAGTTTAACATAGCGAGACAGTTTTAAAATAAGCAACGGACATCTCCGTTGCTTATTTTAAAACTGTCTCGCTATGTTAAAATCATTTTACATAGCTAAACTAAAAAAGCAACAGAGATCTTGCTTTCTCCGTTGCTTTTAAAACACTGTCTCGCTATGTTAAATGGGTTTAACATAGCGAGACAGCTTTAAAATAAGCAACGGAGATCTCCGTTGCTTTTTTTAAAGCTGTCTCGCTATGTTAAACCCATTTAACATAGCGAGACAGTGTTTTAAAAAAACGAGTTATACTAATGGAAAAAAGTCCGGGTGACCGGACCTTTTTCCATTAGTATAACTTGATTTACAACGGGCACGCTGGCCAATCAGCGTGCATGTTTTGGGGGGATCATGGTATAATAATTTATAGCCTATTACAGGACACCATCTGTGTCCCCAGAAATTTATATAACATTCCTTGTGCTAATCAAACCACTTTCTGTAAAGAAATGCTCTATTATTTTGGGAGACATTAACCTCCATCATTAAATTGGTGGATATATACCCCAGAAGTAGGAAACTTCAAATGTAGGATATGCCTAAAGGTTCCTAGATTTCATCAACAAAAGCTTCCAGAAACAAATTAGTAACAAAACTAATCAAATGGCAAAAAAATTATTGATCTGATCCTTAACAAATTTAACTTCTTCATGTACTTCTCCTTTGATAGCGCTTTCCCTAGTTAAGTTAAATTATAGACTAGTGACCTTCACTGCTAGAACCACTAAACTTTAACATAACAATACCTGAGAATTCTGTGCCCACTTTTATACAGTAAAAAAAAAATAATATATATATATATATATATATATATATATATATATATATATATATATATATATATATATATATATATATATATATATATATATATATATATATATATATATATATATATATATACATATATATATATATATATATATATATATATATATATATAATGGAAAGTTTAAAAGCAAACAACCATTGTGGTCAACCAACAAATATAGACTACAATAAAAGAGAAAAGCTCTGCCTAATATTCAGCAGAAAGATAACATTAGAAAAGTGAATAAAAATTAAAAAGAACTTTCAAGAATACTGTAGCAGCCCATGAGGTTAACATTGGGAGCTAAGGACTACTACAAACCTTCTTACATTTCATTAGGAAACTAAGAAATGATAACCATCATTGTTCAGAACTTATTCAAGATGGCACCACCTACTCTTCACCCAGTTGACACTATAAACATGCTAATTACCAAATTCAGTGCTAACTTTACCATAGAAATGACTTTTTTGAAACCCAACTCACCTTGAAGCCCTCAGACCTCCACATAATCAGCAAAGATCTTAAAGGTGCTCTCAAAGACTAAAAATACTTTCTTCATGGTACATAATAATCTAGCCTGTAGTTTAAAAAACAGTATCAAGCAAGCCATGGTGGAGCCACTCCTTGAACTGTTTAACCTTCATCCCTGAAGTTTGGCACATAGCAGTGATGGAGTCATTCTATAAGATTAGTCCCACAACTGACCTGAGAATTACAGACCCATCAGCTAGACAAGTCTCATATGCAAAGCCATTGAGCACATAACTGAAGTGATTAAATATGATATTAAAAGTCCTCATCATGCTCACCTCGCAGCAGTTGGGCTTTCTTAAGGATATGTGTTGTCTAATGAATTTGGTTAACATCTTTGAAAAGGTATCACAAGCTGTTGTTCAGGTTAATTGCACTAGGCTAGTGGCCTCTTTTCAGGGGAGACACAAGGTGTTACTTATAACACTAGAGGAGATTTGGCCAATGCACTGGGTAACTCCCCCTACTCTTTTTGAGAGATGATGAGGGATTTTTTTTTAATATCCACCTGAGCTGCTACCAACTCTAGCAGGTGTGACCTCAGTTTAACATCTCATCCAAAGGACAACATACTCAATATTGCAGCACCCCCTCATGCTGCACTGTAGTCTCATCAATCCATCCTCTTTGTGTGGGTGTAGAAATCTCAATCTTCTGCAAACAAAGGCAGATGTGCTACCTGTTGCACCATCGACACTGACTTATGCACTCATTTAAATTCTATGATTACCATAATATTTCTTCTGTAGTGAGTTCACACTACTTGTGTCTCTGAATTGCTTTCTCCCGACAAGTTGAAATTCATCATACTGTTTCATCTAATGTTGTGCAGTAATTGTTTTTGAATACTCCATGTACCTCAAGTATTTTTACTGTTAAGGAAAATTTGGCCATGACATTAAGGAACCTCCCTACTCTTTGGAGCTGCTAGATGGTGCCATAGGGCTCCTACAGCAGCAAGGAAAAGGTCTAAAACTAGCAATCACATGAAGAAGGAAAAGAAAGCAATGGAATTTGGAGGTGGAAATGAGAATTTGGGGAAAAGTTAAAAAATATGGAATACTAGAATGCAGATTAATATTCCTGTGTGGTGGATTATACAAATGAGCAATGTCTCAATAGAAAATGAAGCAAGCAAGTCCGTTGGAGTGGTGCAGATAACTACACTGGCATCAGGAGGTCTTGCAGGTGATGTTCTATTAAAAATAATTGAGCAGGATGATCCAGGTTATAGTTCTGTTATTTCATGAGGTAAGGTAGCAGGCAACTTTTTTGGAAGTTCTGAGGATGATAATGAGGAAAGGAACCGGGTGAAGCTGCAGAGAGAATGGAGTTGCTAAAACATATGCAGCAGTGACACAAAGAAAAAAAGGAAATCAGCACAAACTGAGAAGGAGCCTTGTTTGGTGGCAGTAGAGAATGCAGTAAATAAAACATATGCAACAGTGACAGCAGGCAAAAAAGGATGGAAATAGCAAACTGTAAGTAAAACTGTTTTTTAATAAGAAGAGAAAGCCAGCAGTGAGAATAAGAACAAAAATATATTGTGTATGGGACAATTTGTAACTGTTCTGGGGTATAAAATGGGTTCTTATTAGATGACCAAAGACACATTATTTCAAATGTGTCTTGGTCGAACTTGAAAAGACGAAAAGGCAAAATGACGTAGCGGCATACAAGCAAATTCTTTTCCTGGGAAAGAAATCGCTTGGCCTTGTCCATTACTTTGCTGTTTTCATCACTGTAGTGCAATCTCAGAGTTGGTATATTTAAGTAGGGGGTTTGGGGGTTCAGCCTCCCACTTTATGTTATGTTTTAAGTGTTTTTTCGAGTTTGTAAGCTTTCGCTTACATGTGGTTGATAAATCATCGTTCGCTTTTCCTAAGCATTTGATGATTTAATATAGACCCTTCAAAACTCAGGGAATTTGGTCTTTTGCACATATTGGGGCAGAGACTTTGTGTGATTTAACAGGACTGATGATAAAATGTCTGGAACATTGCAACACAAAGAAGGACATTTATACATGGAACAATTATTATTATTATTTGTTTTCTGCTAGCAAGTTAAATGTTAAAAAACATTACTTTACAGTTTAGAACTGATGAACTGGAAGAAGGAGGTGTTCAAAAATGCATGTAGGGTTTGTGTGAGATTGTTGGTAACGCTGTGTAAGTTAGAGATGAGGGAAACTTATGGTATGGAGGGGAGAGGCTGGATGCTATTTTGAAATGTGAAAAAAATGTGAACCACTTAAAAGTGTTTTTTTTTTTTTCACTGATCATAGAGGGACACAAAGATATGTTGGGCAGCCTAAAGTCGTGTTTCTTTTGTGAAGATTTTTCTCATTTAATTAATGATGCAACAAAATACAATGTGAGCAATGTGGGAAGAAATTACATACATTAAGAATGTGTGTGGGTAAATGCAGGTTTTGTTAAAAAGGGACACGTTTGGATGGACTGTCAAGAGCTTACAGTAAATAATGAAAAAGAAAGGGAAAAGGAAGAAAACTTCCATGAAGAAGAGCAATAAGAGCCTGGGGATGTGGTGAACAAGGTGATGAAGACACTGTAGAAAAAAGCTATGGAGTGCAAAAAAGTAAAGAGAGTCTGCATGCATGAAGAGTGGTCAGGAGAAGGGATTTAGGAGTGGCCTTAGGTCAACTGGTGTCCTAGGCAAAATGATTTCATGGCACCCCCCACGATACCACTCAGTGTCCCCATCCTGGTCTACCTACACCAGATAAATACTGGAAAAGACCCCCTGCTATAGCGGTGCCCTAAGCGACCGCCTAGTTGGCCTATGCCTAAGACTGGCTAAGTTTTTTTTTTAATTTCTATCCAGTAAAAAATATGATTCTGAAGATCACTGATTATATGTATATAAACACAGGGAAATATTTAATATGGAACAAGAGTAAAAATAAGAAAATAAAAATCTAAAATTATTTCCCCTAAAGTTAAAAAGAATGAAAAGCAACAATTTTAGAGTACTTCCAGGAAATGTGAACTGTATTATTAACACTGTAAGAATGAGAAAGATATTAGAATGGTGTGCTGAATGTGATGTAGATGTTATTATGTTAGACAATGTAAGATTCTTGACAAGTGAAGAAAGACTGCAAAAAAGAAAAAACACAGGGGGTGGAACTATAATATGGAACTTTGGAAGGGAAAGCTCTTGTGTGGCTGTTTTGGGTGAAAAAACAGTGAATATACTAGATGTTACATTGGTAAGGATGAGAAGGCTAACTGTAGTGGATATGAGGTGGAAAGAACAGGTTTATAGAATTATGTCATTGTAGGTATATATAACTAGCAATGAAAGATCATTTGTTTCATCAAATATTAGACTGTGTTGGTTAAAATGAAAATTATAATTGTAGGGGACTTTAAATGTGATTTAAGGGAAAGACATAGAAAGAAAGGGGAAAGATGTATAAAACACAGGAAATGATAAAGTGTGGTAAATTAGCTGTGTGGGACAAACAAGAAGATCACTTGAACCTGAAATTGATTCTTTTGTATTATTGGAAAGCTTGGAGGTAGTAGATGCTGATACTGTTACAATATTTTTTCAGATCATTTAGCAATAAGAATGGGGTTGATGGAAGAAAGAGGATGCATTAAAATAAGAAAGAGACTACAATGAATACATGAGAAATTATAGGGTAAATTTGGGGAGTGGGAAGTATTGAAGTTATAGAAGGATCATAAAGCCATGAAGGGCTTCTATAAAAACTGTCTGAGTGGTGGACTGGGTTGAAAAATAAGTATAAAAAGTATTTTTCTTCAGTGACAGGATACTGTAAGAAAGGAACAGAACGTGAACTATGAGGAAATTTATAAAAATGCAATAGAGAATTTGGATAATAATACAAGAGAGTATTATGATGCAGAAAAAGAAAAATAAAAAAAAGAAATCAAGAAAAAACAATAAAGACATTACTGTTTAGGCAGAGATATTATATACCAGGGAGAAGGTAAAGGTGTCTGCATATTTGGACAAAATAATAAAGGTGGCTATTAGTATAATGAGAGAAATTAAAAATGTAAAAGGAGAGGTAAAAAGAACACTAGCAAACTATGAGTATTGTAGTACATCGCATGGGAAATATGTCTAACAATATCAGGATGGAAAAGAGAATGGAAAATAAAGAAATTTCCAGAACAGGTTAAGGAAGAATTTGAAAAGGAATTGCAATTAGTGGATTGGATGAAGTACTCAAGAAAGTAAATGTTGATTCAGTATGAGGCCCAAAGGATATAGGGTATAAAAGTACAAGAAATGAATGGACTTGCAAATAGCACATTTTGTAAATGTACTAAATGAATGATTGAAGGAAGGTTTTGTTTATGAGGTGTTATAAAGTGAGATTTTAAATTTTATATGAAATAAAAATGAGAAGAATGAAAAAATGGAGAATCATCAAATTAAATAACCCAGATTATGCATTTTTATTTGAATAATAAAGAGTAGGATAGAAAGAAGGCTAGGGATACTATGAAAGAAGGCACATATGGTATAAAATGGAAGGGACATCAAGAACTGTTACTGGTTGTGAGAGACATTGTAGATTAAGTTCTAATTAAAAGGGAGGATATAAAACTTATGGTAGGCAATATTATCAAGGCATTTGATGCTATAGGAACATGATCATTTGTGAAATGTTATGGAAAAGTAGGGAATAGGTAACAGAATTAGAAAAATGTGCATGCCAGTTTATCCGAATAATATAGTGAGAGTGTTAGTGAATGGGTGGCTGAGTAAAGAAATACACATGAAGTATGGTGTAAAACAGGGATGTCCCATGAATGGAATATTATTTACATTGGTGACAAATGTGATAGTGAGTAAAGTATATTTTAAAATGAACGATGCTAGATACGCGATGCAAAAGGAGGTTGTGATACTGTTAGTTTTGACATACACAGGCAATATAGTTGTAGTTGCTAAAACTAAATATGGATGAGGGAAGTATTGGTTTGTCTGAATGGATGTTTACTGTAAATGGAAATGACTTTTAATAAAGATAGAATTAATGGTTTGGGTGATGTGAACATTGGGGGTGTGTATTTTTCAATGAATGAAGCGTTTCTGATAGAAATAAAATTTGGGACAAATAATGTCATTAAGAAGCAATAGAAAAGACAGATAAAAGAAATGAAAGAAATGTGTATTCTGTGTGGGATATATAGAGCATCATTCAGGAAAAAGGTGAATTTGGTAATAATGGAAAATAGGGTACATGTCAAACATTTACATTATCACAGTAAAACAGGAAAAGGAAATTTTGCATTTGTTTTTTTCTCTCATATAGGCTTTAAGATTAAACCCAGTGTAAAGAAATGCATTGTATGAGTGAAAATGAAGGGGACTAGGATTAGTAAATCTAGGTGTTTCTTCAGCTTCTTTAAACTTGTATAGATTATTAGAATGAGTAAAGGAAGAGAATAAGAACTTAATAGGGAGAATGTTTAAATGTAAGTACAACAATTCTGGGAGATGATGAAAATAAGAAAAATGGAAAATGAATATGTGAACGAAGAAATTAAAAATTATCAAGTGAAAATACTAACACAGAAAAAATTTGATGATACAGAGAAAGATAGTTGGATGTGGTATAACAATATGATGAAACAATATTATTATGTAACTCCATGGAAAAATTTGCCAGAAGACATGATTAAATGCATTAAATATAAGAAAAAATGGTGTACCAAGATAGTAGAATGTTAGGATTTCCTAAAGCCAAAGTCAAAGAAACATTATTGCCATTTAGAACCACACATCCGTGCAGGCTAAACAAAATTTTGTTGCTTCAAGCTCAATGGGCAGACAAAAATATATAAAAATATAACAATATAAATATAAAACAGAACTACAGAGTCTATATATGACATTAACACTGACGCAAAAACAGAACTACAGCCTTTATATATGAATTAACCTATGAAGGCTGGTAATAATTAAGTTGCAAGTAAAGGGAAATATGCCATATAAAAGTAACACTGCGAAACTGCAGAGCATGTTTTTTTAAATATAAATAAGTGTTGAAACTCTGGAAAATCTTATGTGAAGAGCATGTTTTTGAGAATAATGACATAATATAGGTAATAAGAAGGAATATGTGAGCATGGTAGGTAAGAATTAATTTTATGTAATATAGGTTATTTGGAGTGAAAGACTAAATGTAATTTTGTTTAATGGGAAATGGATTTTGGCAGATATATAGTGAGAAATTAGACTATGGTTATAGAAGAGTAACAATGAAGATGTTATAAGAAAAATTATAAATAATTAGAAATAGAGGTGTGCATTTATGCACCTGTAAATATGTAAATAGTATCTTTGTTTATGTTGTGTGAAATAAAGGATCCCTTCTCACTTCAAGTAAGTTCTTCTGGATCTATTACATACACCTAAGCTGTGGCCAAGCTGATGAGGTCTCAGTTTAATTCAGCATATGAATAGCAGCACACCCAAGGGTGTAATGTACATCAAGCTGAGCTGGAGATTCAGCAATCTGAATACTAATCTAATCACCTAGAAGAGGAATAGAACCTATAATGTTCTCATCTTCTAGAATCATGTGCAATGGGCCAAATATACACTCACCCCTAATGGAAACTATTAATCAACAGCTACACTTGCAAAATCAGAAGTATATAACACAGCATTTAGCACCTCTGCATAACAAGACATATCTTAGTCTACCTTTGATAATTCTGACATTTTTATGAAAATTTGCAGGAAGATATACTTAGAATCTTGGCAAATAAATCTCATAAGAAAGTAGCTCTGCTCTTAAGAATTTAAAATATGTTGTTACTATCAGTATATGAAGTCTTGTTTTAGGGTCTTCCCAAAGTAAAAAAAAAACAAACTGTCTTTTGTGAGAATACATACACACACCCACACATATCTATCTATATATATATATATATATATATATATATATATATATATATATATATATATAGGTATGTATGTATCTATATCTGTATAAACAAAGAAATACAAATATATTCTGGATGCACATTTCACTACTTTCCAAAACCTAAATAAAAGTCATATAATCACTACAAGGAAAATAAGTATTATGTAAATTATAATGTCATTTGTCTTCTGTCACACAGTTGACCATCAGGTGTCACCAGTGTCTCTCCCCATCCAAGAGGTATACCAGCTCTCTTACTCAGGCATAATGAGGAGTTTCATATTTCTGATGAGTGTGTTTTCCTTCCCTTCCTTTCTGGTTCCACTGTACCCTTGCCTGTTGATGTCCCATAGCTCGGCATGCAATGGGCACGTGGTGGCATATTGTCCTGCCTCTAAGGTAACTCAGTCAATATCCACCAGCATACTACATTAATATCAGCACCACTTTACATGTCCTCGGCTTGCACCAAGGATCAACCATGAGGAGTGTCCAGGTGAGTACTCTCCTTCCAAATGATTGGCACTCCCCTACTTCCCCTAATAGCATCTTAGATGCCTGGACCATACCTCCCCTAACAGCATCTTAGATGCCTGGACCATTTGTTGAACCCAGGTTGCCTGGACTATTGTCAGAACGTGATCACTCTATACCACAGAGCTAGCTGAGCATAATGCAACTTGGCAGACTGCCACACCATAACAGCCATATAGCCATAATGGTTCTGCCTGCAAATATAGGTTATAGGTCTAAAGCAGGCTGACATAGTCTAAGGGAATCAAATCTGGATGTTAAACTGTAAACCATAATTAGTATGTGTTTCCAATTGCAGAGGTATTGGACCAGCTGCGCGTTGCATTCATGAGTGACACTTCTCAATTTCTGGTAATATTGTTTTTGTAAGATCATCTCAATTGCTTAAGCAAGCATTTTTATGATTTTAATTGATTTGCATTTGACATATAATAAAAAAGATACTGTTTATGTCTGCCATGAATTGAATCTGAAAACATTTTCAGAAATGGTGCTATGAAAATGTAATAACAAAGCTACAATTTGAAAGCCAAATATGAGTTGCTCCATTATTGTCTTTATAGAATACCACACTAGTTTCAATTAATTTTGCAAACAGGTACAGCAGAATATATCCCTTTATACTGGGTCCAACTAATCTGACTCTGACAATGTGATGTGAATTGACTAAAAATAAAATATGTGCTGGTTTCTTTTCACATTCAGTGCCTCCACATACAAATGTATACTTCTCAGATAAAACAGATCAATAACTGCTTAACTGTATTAAAGTGATATCCAAACTTTGATACTTTTTTACACCCCCAGCACCCAACATTAGCCTGTTTCTGACTGTGTACACCTCTGATATCAGACTGTGATCAAAGTAAGAGAAATAGTAATTGCAGTAATGTATTTCAGTTTGTTGCTCTTGAATGCATGAACTGACGCCCCCTCCAATTAGTCATATCTATAGTTGTTTAATTATATCAAAGTGAATGATTTTACTTTCATGTGCACCCTGCCTCCCCACCCTCCTACCACAGTAACGACTACTATGTATATCTCAGATACTTCAATCTGACCAAGACATAATGGTCACTTGAAGGTGTTTGAATGTTTCTATATCACATACATTTACTATGGTGGCGTACCAAACTGGTAATTTCTTTTTTGTATCCTATATTTATACCTCATATCTCCCAACAATCTTGCCACTGCCATAATTGTGCCTAGTTATTCTCCATCAATAGGGTGATGATTAGTTACTGAGTAGCTCATCCATGCAGCCATGAGAATTGTTTTTATTTTCTGTCCATAACACCTCCAGCAGCTAATGTGCATGCTCACAGATCCTGGAGCCAGTGGTGCTGTACCCTCAGAACATGTACATTTGTACATATTCCCCGTAATGGCTACCATGCAAGTTTGGCTTGGCATAACCTCAAAAATATCTCCAACCCATATGCTACATGTCATGCACCTCCTTAACATATAAGTGCCAGAACTGTATCCAGAAAAACATCTTGTCCACAAGATGGGAGAGCCAGCATCAGCTGCTCAGTCCTGTCCTCCCCATCAGCTCCTCCAGCTCATGGTTCAGTATATGATCCTGAATTATTTGAGTTACAGTTAGTGATTGTTCTAAGGAACCAAACACATATGATTTTTTTTAAATGTAATCATATAAATGTATTGCACCTTACCTTCACATACAGGTGCCTCCCGTTCCCCAAAGCTGACCTCTTTCTAACTGTGTATATCCCAGTGTTTGACTGTGATCAAAGTGAAAGTAGAAATGGCCACAGTAATGTATACTAACTTCTTGCTCTCAATAATATGCTCAGCCATTCCCTGACAAGTCATGTCAATGACTCTTTAATTGTCATCAAGCAAATGTAATGTCTCTTGCTTTCACACACACCCTAGCTGCCACAGCAATATCCACTTTATGATGGTATATATTCAGACAAACCGATTCTAACAAAAATTGTCTAGAACTGTATTGTAATCAAGAAAGGTTTACTTGAAGACTTTAATCTTGCTTGCTTCTAGTTTTCTACAAGCAGTTGAACACTTAATCACACCAAGTCTGTAACTAATGTGTTTGGCACCTATCAAAATGTGCTGCATGCACAGTTATTGATTATTACTGAATCATCTGGTATTCAAATAACTCAGGTGTTCAGCTATAAATATTTATATTAATTGGTTGATCTTAGTCTGTTGTTAAAATACATTTCAGAAACTGATTATGATACTGATCTCAGTCAGTTGAAGCTTGTCCAGAAATGATCAAGTCATTTAACCCTTGAGGCTAGGAGAGTAACTGGAATTAATGTATTTATAGCCAGACTTAAAAGCTTTTACTGATTTGCTGTTAGACCAATACCCAATTACTCCAATCAGCACTAAATAAGATTTTTCATGTTGTTTTCTCACCTGATTACAGGAAGTATCACTTTTATGAATTCCAAAAGCAAGGTAGCTTTTGATTACAGCTTGCCACCATCCTTTTAAATTCTTTTACATTTAATTTATGCACCTACAATACTTAACTGTCTTTTCCCAAAAGTTTTCAATTGCTACTTGTCTCTGTCCTTGAGCTCAATAATCTAGGATATCCTTAGCCTGAGGCAGTTCATATTCACAATGGATTTGGTGTGATGCCACTTTAAAAAGTTGTACCATCTAGACAGAAATGTATCTCATTTGTCTTAAAAATAAGCAAAATCGGTTTTCTTTTTAAAAAGGTTAAAAAATATTAAAAAATAATTTCAGTGATACCAATAAGTATCAATATTATAAGATAACGGCTGATCTCTCATATTCATAGCATGATATTCTAATGATATACTATATCAGTGGTTCATAAATTAATAGGTGTGTGCTAGGCTAATGGCCATGGAGCCTTTACAAGCCTAGCTCATAGGATTATCCTGGCATCGTGCCACCCAATCTTAGTTCCCAGTGCCTCTGTCAAGTAGAGTAGATATAAAGATAATGACTGATTTTCCTGACCCTAATGCTATTGGCTAACATCATTATCAGTAACAGTTTATAAAGACTGAATTGCAAGTAAATATAAATGAATGTTATCTCTCTCTTAGCTTACCATTCAATGCACAATCTACTTACAATGTATGTATATTGTTTTAATAAATATCACTGTAGCATTTCATATTTCTCTGCAATATTTTATCAATTTCTCTCTTCTAACCAATGTCATACTTGAAAAGGGTTAAGGACTAGTTCACTTACAAGGTTAAAAAAAGGAAGGAAGAAAGAAAGAGAAAGAAAGAAAGAAAGAAAGAAAGAAAGAAAGAAAGAAAGAAAGAAAGAAAGGAAAAGTTTTGATATTTTATTTTGATCAAATTTAAATAAGTAAAGGGAAATATATTTTAATTTGTGCTCAAACACATCCAATGCCACTGTGAAAGAAGTTATGTCAATGAGCATTTAATTATGATTAAGTAAATGTAATGCCACTTGCCTTCATATACAGTCTGCCACCATCTCCAAAGGTAGTGACTTTCTTACTTTATATGTGTTATATCTATGAATTTGAACAAATAGAAACAAATAAAACTTACAGAAAAAATATTTCAGCTTGTTGATTTCAGGGACATGCTCCACCATCCTTTGAAATGTCATAACAATAACTGATTAACAGTTATCAAGTGAAAGCAATATCCCTTGCCTTTATGCATGGGCAGCATCCTTACTCTCAAAGATAGGCATGATCTGAGTTTGTTCAACTGACACATCTTACCATGATCAAAGTGAAAGAAATAATAACCACAGTAATGTTTTTTCAACTTTTTGATATGAGATAATATGCATTGCCCTTCCATGACAAGCTTTTTCAGTGATTGGGCAGCTTTATTCAGGTAAATGCAATTGACCTTGTTGTCTCATAGAGCCTGCCTTCCTGCCTCCAAATGAAGTCACTTTGTCATTGTGTATACTTCTCAAGTTTGATTGTGATCAAAGTGAAAGAATTTTGTCCACAGCAAAGTAGTTCAATTTACTAGTCACAGATACATGTATTCCCAAGGAGAAGACATACTGTTAACATTTTAAATGCAACTAATCATGTGTAATATCTGTTGTCTTCATTAACAGCTCTACTCCCCTCAGAAGATAGCCCCTTTCTAACTCTGTGCACCTCTTATATTTGTGTGTGATCCAATAAAATAATCTTCACAGGAATGTATTTGAACTGTTCATCTCAGGCACGTAAACTGCTCTTTCCTGACTTTTTCTTTTTAAACATATTTATTAAATTTTACAAGACAAAGGCACATATATGTTAATAGAAAAGAAAATAAACCATATTAAAAATTTTCATTTTCATAAATTATACATTACACTTGTTTTTTTTTTAATTTTAACAGTTATTATTCATTTCAGTATTTTATAAATTGCTCAATTCCTGACTTCCATTAAATCTTTCTCATCTTCCTGAACATTATTTTGCATGTATTGTTTACAGAAATTCCATTTATTTCTATATAATTTGTTTTTCCCTTTCTCTAAAGTTCCTACTCCCAGTTCTTTTATCTTGGTTACAATATTCAGTACTTCAGTTGCATTAGGTTTACATTTTAATTTCCATTTTCTAGTAATTGCTTTTAACTATGTCTAGGTAATTCACTCCCTTTGTCCCAGCTCAAAAACATTTCCTTAGTTACAGCCATTTGTTCCCTCAACATTTGTGACAGAGAACACTGTAGAAATTTTTTAAAATATGCCAACGTATTACACTCCAGAAAAGAAAAACTTTTTTTCCAGTTGCCTCTTTCCTTCGTATCACACCTTCTTAACTAGGAAATGCTTATTCTGTAATATGGATGAATTGAGGCATCTTATTAGATTCATGGGTTAGTTGCCCTTGCGAGCCATTGTA
Organism: Protopterus annectens; assembly: GCF_019279795.1. NCBI lineage: Eukaryota > Metazoa > Chordata > Ceratodontiformes > Protopteridae > Protopterus > Protopterus annectens. Next base: position 650,999,007 of record NC_056751.1, on the reverse strand, counting down.
AGCCTAGCCAATTACCCCTTGTGAGACTCAAACCCTGTACCTTGTGTTTGTAAGGCAAATACCTTAACCATTAGACTACCCTCCCAACCCAGATGTACAAATAAACATGGAGTCATCAGAATATTGTATAAGAGAGAGAGCTTGGGCCTTCAGAGGCATAGAGATCATTGATAAAAAATATTAAACAAAAGAGGGGTATACCTGTGGAGAATTGCAGGTAGGGAGAGAGGGAGCATTCTACCATTTTACAGCGTGGAGCATGCCAGTTAAATAGCTATTGATCCATGGTAATGAAGAAGGGGATAGTCCAAGTTCAGACAGTTTGTTTATAAGTTTAGGTTGAGAAAAACAAAAATATATATATATATATATATATATATATATATATATATATATATATATATACGGATTCACTTCAGAATCTTAAAATTCTGAAACATCGAATTGCATATGATCGAGAACATACGATCAATGTTTTGGAATATCGAAATTCTGAAACAAATCCAAAAAAAATAAAAAATGTAAATGTTTTTGCAGGAGCTTAAATATTCCAACTCCAAGATCGCACTACAGTGAGGAAAAGGGAAATCTCCCATTCTGCTCTGTATGCAGATCTCCATTCACAATGTTAAGTAGTTCAATCATATTGTCTCGGCCATACGAAATTAGATCTTTCAGGATTTTGGCATTGTGAAGTGTTCCTCTCTATATATATATATATATATATATATATATATATATATATATATATATATATACATATATATATATGGGCCGGATTCACAAAGGCTTGCACGTAGTCTAAGAGTAGTGTAAGACTCCATGCAGCCTTCGCGATTCAGGAACAGCCCAAAGTCCATGTAAGAGACAAGCTAAAACGTCTCTTACACGTAGTGGACGTGGATAAGCTAATCACCTCACTTGCAGCCAAATAGCATGCAAATGAGGATGATTAGCGATCCAGGAAGCCCAGAACAGCCTGTGTAAGAGCCGTTTTAGCTGCAGAAATGTACTCAGTTGACAACTGTGTGTGTTTCTGCAAAAACTGCAATGGAGCCATGTCAGCTCCAAATAAAGGGTGCATATGTGTCAGGCAGCATGCCAATGGCCAAATATGTGGCCATTGGCAAGGTAACCTGATGCAAATATATTAAAAATATAATTTTTTTTTAAACCCAGTGCAGCCCCGCGCAAACGGACTGCGCTGTATAAAGCATAAAAATGAAGGTTATAAACCCACAAATGTGGGTTTTATGCAATACATGGAATTTCAATGCAGTGACCAGCAGACCAAAAACAACATGGCCACCGTGTAGTGGTTGCTAAGGGGGGAAGCTGAGTCTAAGAGATGTAACTAAGCATTAGTAGGCAATCTGATGCAAATGAGTGTTAGGATACTGAATTCCACTGTCACATAGCAAATGAGCACATTCTGAGTAGTGTAAGAGTTACAGAAGGGGGAGGAACAGAGTAGGAGATAGGTGACATCACAGGGGGAATGGTAGAAAGAAATGCAGTTCATTGGAGGTCAGAGTTACATGACAGATGTCAGACAGATATCATAGATAAGCATGAGAAAGTCAAGAAATGGAAGGTGTACACTGTTGCCTACACCAAAGTTTCTTGCTGGGTGTGCATGCACACGTGTGCGCTCCATGAAGCACGAGTAAGACAGTGTGTGCGCGTGTAAGGCAGACTGAGCATGTGGGAGCGTGTTGGGAGATGTTTAACACTGTTTGCGCAGGTGTGCGCATGTGTAGGGCAGACTTAGCATGTAGAAGCCTGTTGTCAGAGCTGTAACACTGCTTCAGTAGGTATGCGCACATTTTAACCCGAATAAGATGATTCTGAGCTGTGTAAGCATGTGTGCGCGCTTGTAAGCCACTGTGAGCATGTTTCTGCTGGTATACACGCTGCTCCCCCCTGAGGAAACAGAAAGGAAAAAAGAAGCAACATAATTAGTAGGAAGCTAGCAGGGAATACTGCTGGAGCTAGCAGGTGAAAACAATTAGAAGCAGGCAATTACACAGGCAGAATAGTAGCTCAGCCCAACACTTAAAAATCTGCAAACAGCAGTGCAAGATGTTTCTCTCAAGAGACACTGCAAGACAGGAGTAAGCTATTAGAAGTGAAAACTGAAAAAGCTGAACTCGGAGCAGAAATGTTAGGGGCTGCCATAGCTGTCATAATGAGACATAGGTGACTTGCTGAGGTTGGTGACAATGCAGATGGTGCCAGACAACCAACAGTGAGGAGGCGGAGAAGAGTGTACAGGCCCAGGGTCACCTACCATGGGTTACATGAGCTGGAGATAGTAGAGTTCTATAGAGTGGACAGAGACCTCCTGCAAATAGTGGAGCTGTGCAGGCCACACCTCACACACAGAACCAACAGAGGGGAACCCATCCCAGTGGAAACCAAGGTATGTGTTGGCCTAAGAATACTAGCAACAGGTACCTTCCAGAGACCAACTGGTGATATGATGAGATATCACAGGCATCAGCCTCCAGGGTACTGCACCAGTTCCTGGATGCCATGTCAGCACATGTCGGTGATCATGTATATTTCCCCAATGCCCGTGAGGTATTGGCCAGCAATATGCATCTCTTCCAGCAAATAGCGGAATACCCTGAGGTAGTGGGTGCAATAGACTGCACTCACATACGCATCAAAGCACCAGCCGGTAAGCGGGGTAGGGCATACATCAACCACAAGGGCTTCCCCTCCATCAACTGCCAGGTCATGCGTGATGCCCAGGGCATAATAATGAATGTGTGTGCTGGCTGCCCTGGGAGCTACCATGATTCCCACATCTGGCATTTGACGCAGCTGTACCAGACATTTGCCAATGGGGACATCCAGCACGGACACCTAGTGGGGGATGCAGGTTATGCACTGGAGCCGTGGCTGATGACACCCATCAGAAATGCACACACACTTGAACAGGAACGCCATAATGAGGCACACGCACAAACACGTAATGTAATAGAGCGTGTGTTTAGGCTGCTCAAGTCACGGTTCCGGTGTCTGGACACATCTGGTGGAGCCTTGCAGTACACACCAACTACATGTACCCAAATTGTCATGGTATGTGCTATGCTACATAATATGATCTTGGGAAAACAGCTGCAGCAGGACCAGCATAGGGCCGGGCCAAACAGCCCCCACCATTGCCAAGGCCATCACAGGCAGAGCGTGACTCGGAGGAGGAACAACCTGAGCCTGCCCCAATAGGCAGAAGGAGGCGTGCCCAGTATGCCTTGGCCTTGGCAAAGAGGCAACGCATAGCACATACACTGGCTCAGTAGGAACCCTGGGAATGATACCCCCTCTGACTCACTCAGATAATAACAGGGATGCCTACAATGACATGGCCTGCTCACAAACATGTACAGGGAGTGTAATATGTGCATCCGACAGAGGCAGCCCTGCAGCACCACCTGAGGCATGAATGCCATGTGTTAAGTAATGTAACACCATGTACTATATGCACACCTGAGGACCCTGACTAACATCCTACCCTCACCAAGCATCATGCCACAATATAACAATGAGATGATCAAGTGCAATAATTGACTGAAGTATCGCAGTTAGTCAAAGGGGATCCAATGTGTGCCAGCCTGAGATGACATGCTGAGCATGACATGATGCTCCACCTGCTAGGACTGGCGTGCACCTATCAGTGCAGGCCGTATGGATACTGGCAAAGGCTGTTGTTACCCACAGCGTGCCCTGAATAGGTAAGGCTCAAAACACAAACCTACCTCTATAGGTATCAGAAGGGATAAGAATAAGATAAGGAATAAGTCGAAACAGCAAGATGCATGCAGTCTAAACTCACCCAGTATGGAGAATGTTGATATCTGTGCTGTAACAGAAAACTGAGTCAAGGCTCACAACAGCACCCTAACACTACCAGGTTACACCTCATACTGTGCTGTACAGTCTCAAAACATGGAACAAGCTACAAAAGGAGGGTGACTAGCAATAATTGTCAAGGATAACCACACCCCCATGTTGGTACCACAACAAGAAGCAGCATGGACTAGCCATGGTCAAGTAACAGTGGCTAAAACTGCACCCCAGTTTATAGCCTGCTACAGACTACTGTCCCAGCACTAGGAACTGCAACTGGCCTATGCTGGAATACATGAATATATCAAGTCCTCCAAACCACATTATATTGGGTGACTGAAAATACCCAGACATAGACTGGGAGCATTATACTAGCTCCAATACTGTAGGACAAAAGTTCATAGAATCCATAAACCAAAATGCCCAGGAACAACGTACCACTCCCACAAGAGGGGTAAGCATACTGGATGTGATAATCAGCAACATGGGTACTGGATGGTAAGATGAGAAGTGTATTGCTCACTGGTAAAACCAGACCATAGAGTAATCACACTGGATATACAAATCCTGACCACAGTCCCTGGCCAGAAAACCACAGTGGAAAACATGTGTAAAGCAATATTTGCACTCCTCCAAACTGATGTGGAATCTATTAAAGGTCCTGTGCAGGTGCAAAATATGGGCCACACCTCAGAACCTGTAATACAGCCATTCCATGAACACTGCCAGGAATGCTTGGATTATGCAATCCTAAATTAAAACAAGACACAATGCCATACACGCAGGCATCTGGCATGGTGGACACCAGCCATAACCAAACCATGCAAAAGAATGAGGAAGCTACTACATGATAGAGCAAACATAAACAATGAAGTAATCACTGATCAGTAGTATGGCAATAAAATATGTCCACACATACAATCCACTAAGGCCAGCCACAACAAGTTGAATTTGTGAATCCTGAGGCAATGTTACACCTGCCCCAAGTACACAGACAACCCCCAACTCCCCCCAAGAAATACAAATATATGTGAGAGATGCAACCATCTATCCAAACTGGAGGCTGAGCTCCCTCAACTCAGTACTCCCAAAACTAGTCAGGAGGAGAAGGTAACCACACACACACACCACAAACACAGTCCCACATAGACCTATCACAACTGCAAACCAAAGACATAAACACAGAAAAACATTCCCGGAGGCACAAATTACAAACACAGCACACCAACAGAAGCCTCTAAAGCAGACACTCAATCAAACAACCTCCAAACATAGCACATGCAACACATAGTACACAAAGCTGGTGTGCCAAACAGTCACAGGCCAGAAGGAGAAACAACATGCCTGATACAGTTGTAATAGGTGACTCCATAGTGAGACACACTGCTGTCCCACACACCAGACTGAACAAGGGAAAGGGTACAGTAAGCTTCCTGTAGGCTGCCACAATACACCACATAACACAAGTATGCAGGTCACGCCAAAGCAAGTAGAAATATGATGCAGTCATAGTCCATGCTGGTGTGAATGACCTGAGATGTACCTCCCTAGACTACATGAAAAGAGACATAGATGAGCTCTCTGATTATGTAGTCCAGGCCGGTATGACACTCACCATTTGCAGCATCCTACCCTTACCAAGAATAATGCCACAGTACAAACACAGAATGATCAGTCATAGCAAGTGGCACACTTACTGGTGTCATTCCAAGGGGATCCAATGTCTGTCTGCTTGGGATGTCATGCTTGACAAGCCACGCAGCTGTTCCTGGGATGGCTTGCACCTGTTACCCCTGGGCATCTGGATATTGGATAAGGCCTTTGCCACCTCCATAGAGCCTTTTGTAGGCAAGGCTGAAAAGACTAGCCCACCACCCTAGAAAACATAAGTGTAAATAAACATAAGGGTAATGCTGGCCAATGCCAGATGTGTAAACCCCAATATGCATGCTCCCGAGGCCATCCCCAGTATGGAGAACATTGATGTCTGTGCAGTGACAGAAACCTGCTGCAAGCCTCCTGACAGCACACCAGCACTACCAGGTTATACCACATACCATGTGTCATGGCCCCAAAACCTGGAACAAAACTTAAAAGGAGGGTGAGTATCCATATTCAGCACAGACACCCATACGTCCAGGTAACTGACAATGCACAAGGCATTGGAGTCCACCCATGTGCAACTAACTGTAGGCAAGACTGCTGTACAGTCTGTAGCATGCTACAGACCACACTCTCACACACAGGAACCCCACCCAGCCATCCTGAAGACACTGGACAGTATGAATGTCCCACCAAATACCAAACAAGGTACCACAAATTACCACATAGGTGGTAAACCATTATGTATGGAAGGAGTAATCAGGGACCTAGAGACACAAGTGGACAGTAACCTGTTATGTGACACTCACATTGCCAATGTGGCTAGGAAGACTGTCTACATTGGACACCGTATCATGAAAGGATTCACATCTATGTCAACAGAGGTCATTGTGCCCCTATACTGTTCTCTTATCACACCCATAATCTAGTACAATGCCTCATATGGGATGTACCTTACCTGACACCTGCAGCAGTTAGAAAGACCTCAAAGGTACCTCACCAAGAGGATAAAGGGTCTCAAATGTATGTCATATGCTGCCTGGCTGTAGACACCCCAGCTGAATGCAGTCACATACTGCCTACACAGAGGCATTGCATGCCTGTTGTACAAGGCCATGCCCAACACAGGAGTAATGGACATGCTCCACCCCAGAAAACTCAAAGCCATCGGAGCTGTGAGAGTGAGAGATGTCAACCTCAACAAATAATGAAATAGGATGTGCTGGAGGGACAGATACATAATCCAGAGGCTCCCCACACCCTGGACCAGAATCCCACTCCATGTTAGGCAGAGCCCCTCACTGACACTCTTCAACAGGAATCTTGCCAAGTGGATGGATGATTGTAGAGTTACACTGGGGGTCTTCACTGTGTCATGTCCAGGCAGAGGCATAAATGGCCATAATATTCACATAGCAAGGGGTGGCAAAAGCCACACACACTCTGGCTAGGCTAACAAATGCCCTAGGGTGGATAGCCTAGTATGAACCTATGAACCTATGAAGATACAAATTGCACAGGACACTAAGGATAATCCCAAGTCTTTCACAACTGATGGTAGGAACTGTGCTGGGAATTCACAGATATGCTCTGAATATCACAAATATCACAAACAACATACCAAACACACACACACATATTGCCAACATACATCCTGACAGGTGCAGTGCAACCCCCCCCCAGAATGCAAAATATCTATCCCAGCAGACTGCTGGCCCCCTGACATTGCCGATGCTGAGGTAACAGCCAGCATCTACAAAGCAAAACACACAGCAGCAATGGTATGAGAAGGTGTCTTGGGCTGAGTCCAACATGGACTCCAAGACGAATGGAATGCCAAATCACACTACTGCTCAATGTCAGCCTTATCACAGGATATGTACCCAAAGAGCAGTGTACAACAACAGTGGTCCTTCTCAACAAAGGTGTTGCCTGAATGGATACTGAAAACTACCACCCCAGAATCCTGAGAAGCTCGGTCTGCACAGCTATGGAAAGGATCAGCATGTACCGCAGACATAAAGATATTGGGGACCTACTGACACCGGACCCTACCCAGTGTGGCTTTCTTAAGTGCAGATCCTGCCCCTAAACATGTTTGACTCAATTGAAACAGTCATTAAGGTCATTGATGAGGGCAATGTGGTCCACACAGCGTAGCTGGACCTTGCAAAGGCTTCTATACAATACCCTACATGTTCATTATAGATAAGCTCACCAGCTTAAATATAAACCCCTATGTCAGTAGAGGGGTTGCAAACCAGACCAAGGACAGAACAGACATGGTCAGAGATGCTGCAGCCATGTCAGACTACAAACCAGATATAACTGGCATCCCACAAGGCTTGGTCCTGGGATCTCACTCGTCTGGTATATATGTCCCATAGGTACAGGCCAACATGGAAGGACTATGTCTGAACATGTTTGCAGAGGACTACAAACTGCTCACCATATATGATCCACCAGCTGACACAAGCATCCCACAAAAGGGCCACATAGAAAAAGACAACTGGTGCCATAGCCATGTCAGCAAGCTAAATGCAGAAAAGTGTATAGTCAACCCCCGTGGATATACAGTAAGTGCCCACCAATTACCACATAGGTGTTAACCCATTATGTACTTAACATGTAATGAGAGACCTGGGGACACAAGGTGATAGATATCCTGCATTGGACAAACATGTGCTGTAGTGTTTACAGAAACATACCATATACCCACTTAATCATGAAGGTTGTCAGATCTAGATAAGGGGAGGTCATTGTGGCTCTGCAGTCATCCCTCATCAGCGTTACAATTGACTACAATAGCCCCTGTGGGATGTACCTCAGCAGACACCTCCATCAACCGTAAAGTCCCCAACAGTACCTCACCAGGAGTATCAAAGAGCTTGCACAGATGCCATGTGTTGCCTGTGTTGCTGGTATCAATAAACATGCTGCACCTTGTACAATCTGAATGGCAGTGAGCTATGCACATGAGAGACCTGAACCCCAGCACTGACTTACATAGGACAAGCTGTACTGCATGATCCATAACACAAAAGCCACCCCCACCCATGAGTAAACTCCCAGTACAGGCTACCGATAGAGTCACTTATCGATTTTCCTCAATGGGAATCTTGATGAGTGGATGGGAGATGGTAGCTTTATCCTGGGTATCACTGTCATGTCACAGGTAGACAGAGGCACAGTATACTAACCATGACATATGTCATGGCAAACTCCACTTACAACGTGTGTCGAAGGACAAACACATTCTCCGACTAGCATTAGAAATGGACTAGGGCACATCGCTAGTGTTTGCAAATGTACACCTATGTTGTGGAATACACTACCAATGTTGGACAAGCCAGGTTTAAGTAGTTCATATCTGAACATAATGCAACATGGTCAGATGTACACAACTGGCCCCTAACCAGGCTGTTGTGCTCACTATCGAAATGTAAAGCAGTGATAGCACTAAAGCCCAGGATACTGACACCACAGTCAAAGTACTGAACCAGTACACTATACAGTACTACAGTGTTAGGTCAGTGTGAAAGGATGTTGACAACTGTATGCAAAGTATCCCATGCAAACCCTGCAGGCACAGTATAATCCTGTTGCGTTCACTCACAAAGCAGTTGTACAGTAACTACACAACATGACACACAACACACAACCATAAACGGGAGATATTTGTTAAAGTTCACACTCATCCACAAATGTGGTGGGCTGCAGAGTTCAACATATGGAATGCTCACACTGGGCATGCTCACACACTTTGATAAATGAGACATATGTCAGACAACATGCCATGGGAAGGCTGAACTGGGCATGCTCACACACTTAGGCCAAATCTCAGTTTAGCAGTTGGCCACACATATCTGGTATTTTTACGTGTTATTCCAGGAACCAACCACATTACAGCAGTCTGCCCAGTGCACACAGTTAAATGACTACAGAGACATACGTGATATAGTAGATCCCTCCCATATGCAAACATCTTCCTCAGATGCACCGTGCAAACAGTCTATCAGTAACAAAGAGGTCAACACTAGGCTGTTTGCCCTAGGGAATGACAGCTTAGCCAGAGTGTGCTTGGCGTCTGCCTCCCCACAGGATGCACATTCCCCTTTCTAAACACCGATGATGTCAGCACCCTATAAGTACAGCAGGAGAAAAGAAACCTCCCAGTAATGCGAAAAGCGTGGCCTGCTAATGCGTCTGTCTCAAGTGTCATAACATAGTTAGGTAGGGCTTTGAATCCTGCAAATGCTTGGTGTGTGTAAGTGGAGTTGGTGTGTGTGCAACTCTGTGGGAGAGAAATGTCCCTTTTGGCAACTGGGAAAACACACTACAGGATGCACATTCCCCTTTCTAAACACAGATGATGTCAGCACTCTATAAGTATAGCAGGAGAAGAGAAACCTCCCAGTAATGCGAATAGCGCGCTCTGCTAATGCGTCCGTCTCAAGTGTCATAACATAGTTAGATAGGGGTTTGAATGCTGCAAGTGTGTGTGTTGGCTGAGGAGGGTTAGTGTGTGTGAAATAAATGTCCCTTTTGGCAACTAGAAGAACAGACTACAGGATGCACATTCCCCTTTCTAAACACCGATGATGTCAGCACTCTATAAGTATAGCAGGAGAAAAGAAACCTCCCAGTAATGTGAATTGCGCGCTCTGCTAATGCGTCCGTCTCAAGTGTCATAACATAGTTAGAGAGGGGTTTAAATCCTGCAAATGATAAGTGTGTGTGTTCGGCTGAGGGGGGTTAGTGTGTGTGCCATTGTGTGTGAGGGAAATGTTCCTTTTGGCAACTAGGAGAACAGACTACAGGATGCACATTCCTCTTTCTAAACACTGATGATGTCAGCACCCTATAAGTACAGCAAGAGAAGGGAAGACCTCCCAGTAACGTGAATAGTGCGCTCTGCTAATGCATCCGTCTCGAGTATCATAAGATAGGGGTTTGAATCCTGCAAATGGCAAGTGTGTGTGTTTGGCTGAGGGGGGTTAGTGTGTTTGAGGGAAATGTCCCTTTTGGCAACTAGGAGAACAGACTACAGAATGCACAGTCCCCTTTCTAAACACTGATGATGTCAGCACCCTATAAGTACAGCAAGAGAAGGAAAACCTCCCAGTAATGCGAATAGCATGCTCTGCTAATGCATCCGTCTTTAGTGTCATAACATAGTTAGGTAGGGGTTTGAATACTGCAAATGTCAACTGTGTGTTTGGCTGAGAGGGTTAGTGTGTGTGAGGGGAAATGTCCCTTTTGGCAACTAGGAGAACAGACTACAGGATGCACATTCCCCTTTCTAAACACTGATGATGTCAGCACCCTATAAGTACAGCAAGAGAAGAAAACCCTCCCAGTAATGCGAATAGCGCGCTCGGCTAATGCGTCCATCTCGAGTGTCATAACATAGTTAAATAGGGGTTTGAATCCAGCAAATGTGTGTGTTTGGTTGAGGAGGGTTAGTGTGTGTGAAGGAAATGTCCCTTTTGGCAACTAGGAGAACAGACTACAGGATGCACATTCCCCTTTCTAAACACTGATGATGTCAGCACCCTATAAGTACAGCAAGAGAAGGGAAACATCCCAATAATGCGAATCGCGTGCTTTGCTAATGTGTCTGTCTCGAGTGTCATAACATAGTTAGGTAGGGGTTTGAATGCTGCAAATGGCAAGTGTGTGTGTTTGGCTGAGGGGGGTAGTGTGTGTGAGGGAAATGTCCCTCCTGGCAACTAGGAGAACAGACTACAGGATGCACATTCCCCTTTCTAAACACTGATGATATCAGCACCCTACAAGTACAGCAGGAGGAGGTATGTGGCATGGACAATGACTGAGTCATATGTGTCCATGCCTCTGACCGACCTGTATGCTTGTGTTATGTGGTGGACCATAGTGCCCCACAGGCATATCACTGTGACCTTCACCTTGTCCAGCCTGGTGAGCATGACCATACTGTACCGGACAATAAAGGTAGCTAACACAACTGTGGCAGGTGTGTTGTCTAGCCGTACAGGCTGTGACTGGCACACAGGATTTGTGTGCTATGTGTTATGTGTGATGTGTTCCGGCATAATGTATGCCTGTGTGCCAGCTGCAGAGGTGTGTGCCGCTCAGGCAGGATGCTATTCTAAGGCTCCACGAATGGCCCAGTGTGTTCACGTGCTTGTATTGCTGTCAGTGTAGGTCTACATCAGACTGGTATTGTAGTCACTGTAGTATTGCATGCCACCTGATAGGTTATGCCAGTACTGGGTTCAGAGTGCTTAGTCCCCAGTTTGGCTATGTGGTTCCATCTCATACATGTGTTCCATGTGTAGGTTATAGGGTTGACTGTGTACATGTGGCAGCTGTGACATTACCACATGACCCACATTTTCCACAACTGTAGCATAGAGGTGACTGACAACTGACCTTTGAACATGCTACCATAGTATTGTGATTGCCATGGTGATTAACAGCACATAGGGCTAATGGGGAACAAGGTACATATGTTCATAGGTTCATAGCGTCATACTAGGCAATCTGCCCTAGGGCATTTAAGAACCTAGCCAGAATGTGTTTGGCTGTCTCCATCCAATGTAAATATATCTTGCCATGCCCTTTTCCGAGGTTAGTATACTGTGCCTCTGTCTAACAGTGCCACAGAAGTGATACCCGGAGTAAACCTACAATGTCCCATCCACTCATCAAGATTCCTCTTGAAGAGAGTCAATGAGGGACTCTTCCTAACCTGGACTGGGATTTTATTCCAGAGTGAAGTGAGCCTCTGGGTTATGAATCTGTCCCTCCAGCATGTCCTATTTATTTCAGGGCTGAGGCTCAGGTCTCTCAAGTGTGTATCCCGATGGGATTTGGATATTCTCAGGTGCAGGATGCCCATTAATTCCGAGTTCGACATGGTGTTATACATTAGGCACAGATCGCCTCTGAACAGGCGGTATGCCACTGAGTAGAGCTGGGGTTTATTTAACCGGTCAGCATATGGCATCTGTTTGAGCCCTTTGATCCTCTTGGTGAGGTACTTGTGGGGTCTTTCCTTTTGCTGCAGGTGTCTGGTAAGGTACATCCCGACAGGGGGATTGTACTCAATTATGGGCCTGATGAGGGATGAGTAAAGAGGCACGATGTCCTCCCCTGATGTAGATGTGAATCCCTTCATAATGAGGTGGGCTATATACAATGTCTTTCTAACAACTTTGGCCACGTGGTTGTCAAAGGAGAGATTGCTATCAACTTGGGTCCCCAGGTCCCTAATTACTTCTTCTGTACATAATGGAGTACCACCTATGTGGTACTTTGTGGGCACTTTGTTTTTGCCAAAGGGGATGACTATACACACTTTTGCATTCAGCTGGAGGCCATGGCTCTGGCACAAGTTGTCTGATTCTATGATGCCCCTTTGGAAGATGCTTGTGTCGGCTGGAGAGTCGATTATGGTGGCCAGTTTGCAGTCATCTGCATATTTGATCAGCCACAGTCCTTCCGTGTTGGCCTGTACCCCCGATAAATATATACCAAACAAGAGATGTTCCAGGACTGAGCCTTGTGGGACACAACTCGTAACTGGTTTTGAGTCTGGCATGGCTCCAGCAATTCTAATCATGTGGGTTCTGTCCTTGAGCCAGTGTGCAATCCATCTAGTGACATAGGGGCTTATATTTAAGCTGGTGAGCTTCTCTAGAATGCCCGAGTGGGGTATTGTTTTGAAGGCTTTTGCGAGGTCCAGGTAGGCTGTGTGAACCACCTTCCCCTCATCAATGGCCTTGGTGACTGTTTCAAAGAAATCAACCAGGTTTGAGAGGCAGGATCTGCCCTTAACAAAGCCAAACTGGGTATGAACCAGTGTCTGTAGGTCCGCAATATCTATGTGGTCCATGATGATCCTTTCCATAGCTTTGCAGACCAAGCTAGTGTGGCTTATGGGGTGATAGTGTCCAGGATCCGTTGAGGCACCACCTTTCTGTAGAGCGACCACTGTTGTTGTACACCACACTTTGGACACATATCCTGTAGTAAGGCTGGGATTGAACAGTAGGTTTATGTTTGGTAGTAGCACGTCTTGGTGGTCATGTAGGACACAGCCCGGGACACTGTCTCGTCCCATTGATGCAGTGTGTATTGCTTTGGAGAGGGCGGCTCTTACCTGAGCATCTGAGATGTCAGGGGGGCTGGACTCTGCTGGGATACATATTTGCCCTTTCAATGTGGAGGGGGGTGAGAAGTTTGCACTGAACCTGTCAGCTAGAATGTTGGCAATGTCTGTGGGTTTGGTGTTTCTATTGACATTTTGGACTACCTCTGAGCATATCTGGGAATTACCACCCTGGTTCTTAACATAACTAAAGAAAGCCTTGTGATTATCCTTAGTGTCCTGTGCAATTTCTGTCGAAGCTGGCCTTAGACAATCTTATGAGTGCCTGTAGTTATTTGCTAATACTGATCAGTGATGCCTTCCCTATTTGTGAATTTCCTGTATTATTTGGTAGCTTCCTCCTTCTATTGTGTAGTTTGTTTATGGCTGGGGTCCACCAGACAGGACGTCTGCCTTTGGAGGATTGGGTCTTGCTTTTATTTGGGATCACATGATCCATGCATTCCTGAAGGCGTCCATAGAATGCGTTTATAGAGGAATCTGCAGTCTGGTCTGTAGTTTCCACAGGCCCGGGGGCTTTGAAGATTTCCACCTCAGTTTTGAGGAGTGTGAATTTGCTTTAGAGAAGTTGTTCACTGTGGTGTTCTGGGCAGGGGGTGGGGTCGGGATGTGAATATCCAGTGAGATTAGTTTATGGTCTGATCTTACCAGTGAGGGATACACTTCTGGTCTGGAGCATAGAGTCCCCATGTTGGTGATGATCAGGTCCAGTATGTTTCCCCTTCTTGTGTGAGTGGTAACAAGTTGTTCCATAGCATTTGAGCTCATATATTCTAGGAATCTTTGGCCTAAGGTGTTGGAGCTAGAGTCATGCTCCCAGTCCATGTTTGGGTAGTTGACGTTGCCCAATATAATGGTGTTTGGAGAGACCTTCATATTTCCACTGTTCACAGGATGGCCGAGTGCTGTTCTTGGGTTTGGGAGGGTGGTCTGTAGCAGGCTATAACCTGGAAGGCAGTTTCACCCATTGTTAGTTGCACATGGATAGTCTCTGATGCTTGGTGCTTTGCCACCAACCTGGAGGTGTGGGTATCTTTGATGAATATCAATACTCCCCCTCCATTTGTGGTTCGTTCCAAGTTTTGGGGCTGAAAAGCATGGTATGAGGTTAAACCTGGTAGTGCTGGTGTGCTCTCAGTAGCCCTGAACCAGGCATCTGTTACTGCACAGATATCGATGTTCTCCATGCCAAGGAGAGTTTTGGGTGCATGCATCTTGAGGTTTAGACTTCTGGCGTTGGGTAGCATTACTCTTAGTTTCTTATCCCTCGTGATACCTATGAAGGTGGGTTTGTCATTTGAGCCTTGCCTAACATAGGCACTATGGGGGTAGCAAGAGCCTTTGCCAATATCTGAAAGCCCAGGGGTGACAGGTGCAGGCCATCCCTAGCAAAGCAGGTGGTTCAACAGAAGATGAATATGTGAAGGTGTAGTGCCTGTGATTAATTAGCAGTAGCATATATGACTGCTCACGTGGACACATGCCAGGTAAATCATATGCACTGTGTCACAGGCAATGTACATGTGAACAGGACAAACAGTGACATTCTGTCAAGTGAGACATGGACATACATATAGTAAGCTATGCAGATGGCACTAGGAGTCCACAGAAGCTCTATAACTATGCATTGCAGGTGTGATCAGTATTCCAGGGTAATTGCAAGAAAACATGCATGCAAACAAAGCTACAGTAAACAGGGCTGCATGTAGTCCATTGTAAAACAAACAAGCTGTACCACTTCCAGTAGGTAACACTGCAAATATGCAGGCACTATGCACATGTACATGGAAATACATGGGTCAGATGGCTAGGGTCCAGTCTCAGCACACAAGTGTACAGACCATGTACTGTCAGGATGTACAATAACTGGATGGAAACCCATGTGCTCATACCTGCAGTAATACACATGTCAAATAACAGACACTGAGCCTTCACTCAGTGGTTCCATACTTAGTAGCATGTATGCTACCTGGCCTGCCACCACAGTATCCCTGACATATATGGGGACTCTCCCTCCTGTGACAGTTAGTTTTGTGTGTTGGGGCTGTCTAGCATGGTATGAGATGTGTGCTTGCAGTGCTAGGGTGCTCCTGTGTGTCCTGTACCAGTCGTGTAGTACTGCACACATATCAACATCCTCAAACATCTGCATTGCAGAGTCTAGTGTGGGCAACATGCCACTTGCAGTTTACATGTCCATCATTGCGTATTGCTACATTCATTACCTTATCCCCTGTGCTACCTATGTATGTAGCCTTCTGTTGACATCATTACCACCAGTATGCCAACATGTGCAGATGATACACTATGGTACTTACCATGGGTGTAGACAACAGTACATGACAATCACACCCTTACTGCATCAGGCATGCTGTGATATACCCACAATTAATTCAGCACACAGTACTGTTAACAACATGATACTATTACTACACATCTATGTGGTCATCCTGTGCATCAGCAACATGTTAACCTGTACCTGCACAGTTGTTACAGATTGCAGGAGGTGGCACAGTTTCATCATATGCACAGGGTGTGAACTTGGTATGCCTGAGTCAGCCACCGATACCACCGATTGACATGTATGTGTATGTGTGTTGGATGCTGGGACAGCAGTAGAAGGTGGAGCAATGTTGATGCAGTGTGTGCGTGTATGCGGTAGCCCTAGGTGTTGTCAATTCGCATGTGTGTATGGATGCACACAGTTCCACCTCATGGCTGCCATATACTGGTGTTTGTGGACAGCCACAGACTGTACCTGCCAGGTCATGCAGATCAGTGTCTCTGGCCACGGACACGGTACCTGTGCCTTGCAAGGGTGCTACGGTCCGTATCCGGTACCAGCCCAGACTGGGTACTGTCATCAGAAGCAGGTGTTCGTTGACTGGACACAGATCCCTGTCGGGCCTGGCCAGAGCCATGTGCACGTGGTCTCCTGGGGCGGTCTGATGACAGCACAGACCCAGCAATGCTGGGGCTGCTGCTGGCACTACAGGGGCGGCCGCGGCCCTGTTGTCGTCCACGACGACTGCCAGCTGCTGCTGTTGCTGGCATACGGCCATGTCAATGCCTCAACCGCCCACCATCACCCTGGCTCATGGACATGTAGTTGTGGAACCGGTCTAATATGTCCCCACAACGTCTGTCTTTGACATCGGTGAAATCACGGATGGCAGCCGCAATGTCACGCATACTGTCAGTCATGGCTGTGCGACATGCTGTCAGCTCCCTCAGACCCTGTCTGGTGTACCGTTCCATATGTGACTGTGCCTGCATGACAGCCCGAAACATAGCTGAGGTTGTAAGACCTCTGTGGGCACGTCTGACAGGGGAAGTACACCCACGGATGCTCCCACGAGAACCCCTGGACATCTGTCTGTGTGGTACCATCTCTGGGCCATGCCCATGGCTGCTGTGTGGGGAGGCATGTGCCACAGATACCACATTACCCTGGTCAATGCCCACTGTATGCTGTCCATCACCTAGGGACATTGGTGACAAAGGGTGTATTGGCAAGATAACTGTGTGCATTGATGGGGTCGACAGCTGTGTACTGTCAATTGGCTGACCAATGGCGGACCCTGGCATACCTTCCTGTGCCATTACACAGATGTCATCATTATCAGTACCCATGGCAACTGATTCAGGTTCCCTGCTACATGACACCAGAGCAGCACCAGAACCTGTGGGAGGGAAACAGGAAACACAGTTTACAATGTCTACACATTACCAGTGATGCACACATGCACACATGCGCACATGCACACATGCACACATGCACAGCTGCACACATGCACACATGCACACATGTGCACATGCACACATGCACACATGCACACATGCGCACATGCACACATGCACACATACGCACATGCACACATGCACACATGCACACATGCACAGGTGCACACATGCACACATGCACAGGTGCACACATGCACACATGCACACATGCACACATGCACACATGCACATGCGCACATGCACAGGTGCACACATGCACACATGCACACATGCACACATGCACAGGTGCACACATGCACACATGCACACATGCGCACATGCGCAGGTGCACACATGCACACATGCACATGTGCACACATGCACAGGTGCACACATGCACAGATGCACACATGCACACATGCACAGGTGCACACATGCACACATGCACACATTTTCACACAATTGTACAGTACTCAGTATGCGTGATATCAACACACAGACACAGACACACCTACATGCATACAAAGAGCACTACTAAGTGAGCCGAATATTACTATTACTATCAAGACTATTATAGGAATTGTTAATACACACTCACCAGCATGGATAGGCTGCATTGCTGTTACACCGGAGGGACCTGCAGACGTGAAGAAACTAATGTCAGTGGGCACAACTGTGCCATTGTTACTGAGTATGATACAGGTCAGTAGTACAACAGTCGCCTTTCACAGGTCAGCTGCTAATATTGAGGATATCACACTTGCACATTAAATACTATGGTGACAGCTACAAACCAAGGACACACCTTACACATGCATTAACTACCAGTGTACACAACAGTCAACAATACATATGGCATATTACCTGCACATTCACTGTCTTGCTGCTGCGTGGCTCCAGCCTCCATCATAATGCATGTCTGCTGCTGTTGTTGTTGTTGTTGGCGGACTGGAGCCACTACACTCATGAGTAGTCCCTCCAGTCTGGTGAGTGGAGGATGTGTAGCCACCCCACCACCTGTGGTGACTTGTTGCCTGTGGATATCCGACGTACGCTGACGGACATTTCTGATTAAATCACTGCAGTGATGTCGTACCTGCTCATATGTCCTATTATGCGTGCCTATGTCATTTACCCGTTGGGCCAGATCTTGCCACAGTGCAGCCCTCTCCTGCTGATTCTGGCTGGTGCGGGAAAAGAGTATTGCATAATCCCGCACCAGGCTCTGGTGTATCTCCTCATCCTCAGCTGTGGAGTAAGTGGGATTCCACGGGCGAGCCATGTACCTGAAAAAGAAAATAACCTGATATCAGCAATATATGTCAGCAGAATTTGGCACACATACTACACATGCTACTCGACTGTTATGATACAACATATCTCACATATATAGCATTTGTCTGTCTATTGGTGGATACACATGTAAATGGCCAGGTATTAGTGCTCAGCCAGCAACTGTACAACAGTACCTGGCACACTCCATATGACATATTACCAAAGCCCAGCAGTCAGAACACTGATTCAGGTCAAGAGCACCTCCTCACTCTGGGGGTTTGTATCTAGGTACTGTATGGCCTACATCATCAACTACTGTAAGCTGACCACACACTAATTGCCCTGGATATATATATCCCACCTCCACCACCAGCACAAATGACTATAGTGAATAACATTACAGATGCAAACTTTACACTTTGTAACAGTGACATGGTATCCTTTCAGCCCACTGGGCCAGTGGCAGATACAACCCACAATGCTGACCCCTACACAATTGCTTTCTACAGACATCTCCGAGAATGCATGGATCATGCAATCCCATATATGACCAAGACTCTCTCCACAAAAGGACAGCATCCTGTCTGGTGGACCCCAGCCATAGACAGATTGTATTACAGAAGATGGAAGCTACTGCAAGACAGAGCATAATTCCATAAAGGAAGGGCATGTCTGAGCAGCACTAGTAAGGATCTATTTTCCATCATACAAACATCCATGGGCAACTTTGAGAGGGAAATCAAGAGGGACACTACAGATAACCAGAAGGCCTTCTTCAGTTATGTTAGCAACCTGGTCAGAATCCATCCTCTATGCCCATAGTTAGTACACAACAACAAATATTTCACTGACACCACAGATATTGACAACATTGTGGCAGACAGGTTCAGTGCAGGTGTTACCCCACCCTCTCCCCCAAAATAAGACATAGTTATCCCAGCTGACTGTAACCTCCCTGTCATCACAGATGTCCAGGTGAGAGCCGCACTCAGGAAAGCAGAATACACAACATGAATGGGACCTGATGGTATCCCCAGTCGCATGCTACATAAACTCTGACAGGAGCTAAACACACATATAGAAGTGTTATGTAACACTAGCCTGACTACAGGATATGTACCTGTACACTGGCGCACAGCAGCAGTGGTTCCACTCCACGAAGGAGGCACCTCAACATACCAATACAATGCAACACAATACATTACATTACAATACAATACTATACAATATGCTATTGTATAGTATTGTATTGTAATGCAACACAATACATTACATTACAATACAATACTATACAATATGCTATTGCCCCTGGGACTACAGCAGCATACTGTTCTGCTACCCTGACCATTGTGACACATGTGGCATGGTGACTCATATGGCATATTACCTATCTGACTAACATTCAGCAGGGGTATGTGTGACATGTACTCATGGGGATTCTTGCTTCTTAACACTGTGTGGTTTATTGCAGGTATGTCTTATCTGTGGGTAGGAACTTTTACCTCCACATGTGCTCTCTATTGCAGTGGCATGGATGACACACAGCAGTCATTTAGGTTGTGGATGGTGTGAGGTGTTACTATGGTTGTTGGACATCTGTCATGGGTGTGACTTATGTATGTAAATCCGGGAGTGGTAACCTCTATGTGGGTAGTATATGTGTACTCTGTGGTGTTGTCAGTCACTGTGCATTGGTAATGTGTTTGAGTGCATTGTCACAGTGTTGTACATGTCACTGTGTCCTTCTCCATATCTGTAGCTGTCATGTGAGGTCCATACCATGGCATCCATTATGTGGTGTGGAGGGGTACACCGACCTACATGTCCATAGCTGACACACCATGTCTGCTGACACATACCATGTGCAGGTATTCCAGGAATAGTGTGCCACTGTGAATATCATTGGGGCCACTATTGAACACATTTATGACCCTGTTCACCCCTGACACATGCAGTGGTGGGCAGCCAATCACATATCTGGTGGTTACTGGTGTAGGTGATTTGAAATGTGGTATGGTACTCCAGTTTTGACACTGGTGTTCACTCCATGCCTTTGTCACTAGACACCTGTTGCAATACATCTGTACACATGTGCCTCACTCAGAATTTATATACATCTCTCTCTCTCTCTCTCTCTCTCTCTCTCTATATATATATATATATATATATATATATATATATATATATATATATATATATATATATATATATATATATATATATATATATATATATATATATATATATATGTCTGTATACATATACACATATATATATTGATGTACATATATTGCTATAGACGTGGAGAGGGGGGGACACAGAGGGGGTGAGAGTGACAGAGGGGGTGGGACAGGGTGTGTTGAGGTCGTCATATACAGTCATACCTATAGATAGTCAGATCAGTCTGTCTATGTATATGTATATGTATCTACATATATCTATATCTGTATGTGTGCATTACATGTATATGTTTGTAAATATTCTATCTATCTACATCTGTCTATGTATTCCTACACCTCTCTCTATGTATGTATACATATATGCATATTTTATATATATGTTTCAACTATTTAGCACTGTTCCTTTAAGGATTGACGTATACGCATTGTGCGTATATTTAGATCTGCCTTTCAAGTTATTGACTGCACACTGAGGACGCTGTGAGCGAAACTGGCCACCGGTTTGTTTTATGGGGCTGTGGAAGTCCTAATAAATCACTTTCTGCTTGAAGCTGACTTTGCGATTTATTTCCTTGAGTGCTGGGATCGTTTGTGGAGTATATATATATATATATATATATATATATATATATATATATATATATGTATGTATATATATATATATATATATATATATATATATATATATATATAGATATATACATATATATATATACATACATACATATGTTGACATACATACGTATCCATATGATGGACAGGTATATCAACATGTTTGTCTACCATACTGTATACACACACTAACATACTGCTAAACATACGTAACTATGAAACCTACTTTGTACGTTGCACTACAACCTACCGTCAACCTACATTGATATGTGCACATAGATGCTCTCACATACAAATGTATGTACAGCCTTCACTGATAGTTGCTGTATGTCCCCTGCCCTTTACACATCTTCATTTACATATGGATACAGACCAATGACACATATGGAGGGTTCACAGTATGTAGACCTTTATAGTATTACTTTACATTACCTGTGTTTGTCACAGCTGCTTGTGTTGCCATTTGGTTTTCTGTCCTGCTGCTCCACTTCCCAGTTGTCAGCTTTCAGGTGGCTGTTGCTGAACAATTTGTTTGTGTCTGCTTAATTTCAATTTTCTCTGTCTCTGTCTCTCTCTCTGTCTATCTGTCTGTCTGTCTGTCTCTCATGTCCTCCTCAGGGTGCAATGAAAGTATTGCATGTGTGGACTGGGAGTACAGCATACTTTTGTAGGTATCTGCATATGCCCATGTGATGGCCTCTGCACCAATTGTTAGCCAGCATTTGCTAATTGCATGCAGCCAGTTGTGTACTGATTGCAGTTCTCACTGTGATTTCAGAACAGTGATATAAAAAGGTATGTGAGATAGGCGTAGCCCTTTCAGATTTTAAGGGCAGGGACCATGCTGTTATGCTGTGGACAATGTTCTGTGAGTGTAAAGGTTGGTATCTCTCTCAAATTTCCAGCTGTGTTGTAGATTAACATTCCTCCATTCATTTCTCCAGTTTCCTGTACTAACTGTGTATGTACACTGACACCTACAACTACTACTACTATTAATGTGTGTGTGTGTGCTTTCCTTTCACTTTTGCTTGCACTTTGTTGCTAAAGCTTCAATATTTGCCCTTTACAGTCACTACTTGTATGCCTGCTAGGTTGCCTGACTGTAGTGTGCTGCTGTAGCTTTCCTATTTTCCATGTACATTCACACCTTGGAATGTTTGCTATATCTGCTAGGGTGTTACAGCATGCAGTGTGATCTGGCCATAGTGTGGGCCTTGACATCTATTAGGGTATTTGAGTATGCTGCTGAGCAGGCCCCAGAGACTTTCAGGTTCATCTGTTATCTGCCTCATGGAGTGGTACATATCAGTGGGGTACACCCATTAAATTGTCTGGTATGCTGCAGTTGTGACTGTGGGTTAGCATGAGCATATGTATTACTACACTTATTCTGCCATGCAAGTGGTGAATACTTTCAGGACTCCATAGTTAACATTGCATGTGTTGTTACACCTTTCTGCCTACTGTTTGTACATTTCACATGGAGTCTGTGGGGCAACCCTGTTAGTCATTCACTGTTGCTATGTCTAGGCTCTTAACTATTCAAATATGGTGGTGTCAGACCTCTCATGTGTACAAATATTTGCAGGTTGTCCACATTTCTGCCTCTTATTTTGGTCAATATCTCATGCACAGCTTTTTCTGGCAAATCACTCTGGGCTCAAGTCAGAATATAGTGACAAACATTCAAGTTTCAGACTTCATACCCTTCCAAACATCTCACAAAATGCAGACCCTGTTACTCTCTGAACTGTCTGCGTTTGTTGTAACATTATTTGTAATGTGTCCCTGATTTTGGACCTTTGCTCCACATATTTTATTACTTGGTCCGGATGTGTTCCTGTAAGAGGTTGTGGGGTATGGGTAGTGATTATTCTGCTGTGAGTATGTGTGTGGCTTGCAAGGTGCTATAGTGACATTATATGGCTGTTTCTGTTCACACACTACTATTATGGAAATCCACTAGTTTTGATAGTAATTCTAAATTACATGCTTTGTGTACTACACATCTATATTCCCTTTACATTCATTCCTACTATTACATGATATATTTATTTTAGCACAATGTTCTTGTATAAGAGTCATGACGTAGTGGTAAGTCATGCAGACTACTGTTTCCAAGGTCCTGGGTTTGGGACTGCCAGTGGGATTTTATTTTGCTTCTGAACTGACTACAAGACCTGTCAATCAAAGTGACTAAGGCACTTTTAAGCAGTTGTAACCGGGTTAGTGCTGGTTTGCGCGGAGCTCACGCATGCGCACTGGCGTTTAGCTCCGTGCACACAAGCGCACACCCGCTTACAGCCGCTTAAACGTGCTTACTCTTGCGCACACCTGCGCTATTTTCTTTGAAATAAATGAAAATGGGGAGACAGGAAAGTGGTGAAAAAGGGGTCACAAAGAGGGTAATACAGTAGGGAAACAAGCTTGGGTTTTGCAGGAGGGATATAGGTAAGGCCCATAGCTGCCCATTCCTTCATCAACAACAGCTGTGCATATGTTTGTAATTTGGTGTGACATTTGATACCTTCCACCCCTGAGAGAGGTGTAAGGACAACAGTAATACTTGTTGTACAGCCAATTGTAATTGATAGTTTCCATGTCTGGTAGACATATGTGCGGAATGGGCAGCTATGTATGGGGCGTAATTTTTTTGTGGGTACAGAGTGCCCTTTTTTTTTTTTTTCAGGTGAGAGTGGTATGTCAGGTGAAGGAAGTCAGTACAGCTGGGGAGGTAGGTTGGATAGGTAAACAGACAAGACAAACAAGACGCATACAGGGGCGGTGTATGACACGTGTGGGGGGGGTTACACAATTGACGTGGATGGAGGTTTGGATATCCGGAGTCCATGAGCCCACAGATGGTAACAGTGGAACTGATATCCCCACCCATAGGCAGTTGCCACTGTTCCTTCACTGCCCAGGACGGGGCTGTGCTGAGGGCTGTGTAGGCTGGGCAACAGGCATGCCTGTAAGTTCTGCCACCCGTGCCTCAAGCTGGCGTAGGGGCTCGAGAACAGAGTCCCAAATCTCCCTACGCACCACAGTCTGGACGCTACGGAGGGTGAGTGGTGGTTCTCCTCCAGCCACACTTGCAGAGGGGGGGCGAGCCCCATCCCCTGCAGTGCTTTCACCCGCAGGTGGCACAGGGCCACCGGAGGAGGGTCCAGACTCGGCACTAGTGCCAGGTGCACTCGCCAGCTGAGGTGGGAGAGGTGGGTCCGCTGGAACCCGCCTTCCCTGTTGTCCTATGTATTGCATTATGTCATGACAGTTTGGGTTAGTGACATATAATACCATTCACAATTAGTTGTAACAGCATGCATTAGTGCTCCCATTAACCAAACACCCAGATATTCACACCATTGAACAGCGTGCATAACACATGCATAATTTGAACAGCAATACACAGTCCAACAACATACAGGGTTAATTGATGGCAACAGGCCATCAGGTTTGGATGTATGAACAGGGCAGATGCATCAACGGGCATGCAAATATATATGGCCCAACAGGACAAACATCCAGGGGTGTTAATTGTGATTGCACATACCATTTTCACTTGGAATGGGTTATATGTGGTTATAGGGTGGGGTGAAGAAAATAATATTAACACCTTCAAATACCAATACATATGCTGTACAGTTCTAATAGCTACAGATATATACACACTACTGTTCTAACTACAGTTTCCTATATGATAACTATTTCAACTTGGTGATAGGACTGTTACTGCAACATCAATATACATTTTATTGTTCTTCATACACATTTCATATCTAGCTTTGTTCAGCTACATCATCCTGCTACATTTGCTTTATATAGCTGTAGACAAGTGTGGATGTTTGGTATATCAGACAATCATACTATCTGCATATTGCAGACTGAGAGCAACATATCCAGATTTTGGGATACACATTCCAGATGCAGCAACACTTTGAACAGATTTTGCTGTTTGGTTTGGATTCTCACATGCATTTCATTCTGTCTTGACTGCGGTATACTTTATTCAGGGGTTATTACTACTGTATTGCTGGATTCATGACACTTTCTCACACTCTCTCACTTGTTTTCATTTTACTATTCAGGATGGTACTTACTTCTAGACTTTATTGACATGTTTTACCTGTAGTTATTACAATCCTTTCCAGCAGTCTCACTTCTGTCATGTTTCAGTATTTCAACAGGGATATCTTTCACACATGTGATTTCATCATCTTCTGCAGCTATACTTTTCAGCCTGCTGCAGGTTGTGTACTATTTTCTTACAGGTGGGGCATTTTTATTTCAGAATTTATGTCAGACATTTTCATTTTTCTGTTGGGCTTACAGGCTGAAACACACTTTTGTAATCAAGCAATACTTGCAGACACTTTCACACTGTTACTTGCACATTTTATTCCTTAGTGACTACACTGCACTCTTTTGCTGACTGTCATACTTTTATATTTCTTTACAGTTACTGGTAGTGGATTACTGACCTGCCTGGTGGCGCAACCGCACCAGCGTATCACCATAGGCTATGCGGTTCGCAGAAAGGACACCTGCAGCTGTAATATAAATTAAGTAATATTGGAATACACATCTCCATAATATCAGCTAGTTTAATTTCTTACATACATAATTAAATGTAACTTACTCAGTAGTGGGGCGTTGGGCATTTGCCGGGCCTCCTGGATCCAAAGGTTCAGTTGGTCCTGCTTGCATCTCTTCAGGTCCGCATGGTGGTGACGGACCTGCTCACCAGTCCTTGGAATCCCTGTGGCACTGGTGAGATCATGAGCCAACCGGTCCCACTCCTCAGTTCTGTATGCTCCCCAGAGGACCTGGCCCTGCATGAGTTGGGCCTCATGATTGTGGACTAGGAGCCAGACCATGTACCTGGACTCCTCAACACCCCACCTCTGTGCTCGAAAGCAACTACCCTCTCCTACTCCTGTCATTCTGCCTGCAGTTCAGTTCTACAATTGTTTATGCTGTGTATTCCCGCCTATGGGGCTTATATAGTCCGTTTTCCCCGCACATATCTGTGATTGGCCATTTTGGAATTGTATCAACTTCAGTAAACCTGCATTGTCATGCTCCAGTTTGTATTCATTCCTATATATTAGCTATTATTGCATGTATAGGTACTGCTGTCATGGCTTAGTGGTTTGGTACCTTGACTATGGTATATAGTGTCCTGGGTTCGAAACTAGCCACTACTTTTTATTTTTCATGACTCTCTAGACATGCTGAGGGGTGTGTCTGTGTAAAGGCAGTTTTGATACGGCTTGCTCAACGTTGCCCGTTGGTTAGCTTGTTTGCGTGGTGCGCAGCTCCGCGCAAACGGAGTACGCTGGTTTAAGCCTCATTTGGCTATCGGCACGCATATTACGCTCAGTTCAGCTAGGGGCACTTAGATTCAGTGTGTTAAACCACTGCTCAGCTATGGGCACTCATTTTGCACCAGTTAAACCACTGCTCACATACGGGCAGATGCACTCACCCTGTTAAACTGTAGCTCAGCTATAGGCATATCTGGCATTTTTTATTCTTTTGTTACCTCACATTTCTTCAATATAAATGGGCTATTTCATTACATTTTACTTAAAATCTGGTTTTATGTGTACATATTTGTCAGGGACTTGTTTCATGCTTATTTTGCTAAAAATAAAAATTGGTGTTGTGGGGGCGTGAACCATGAATGCCTGCTCTTCAGCCAACATCTCTACCGCTACACTATTGCTTTTTGGCTTACTTTGCATATTTAGTTTTTATATGCTTTCCCACTGACTGCTAACTGTAGCTGCGCTATGGGCACGCCCGCGCAAACGAGCGCACTCACGGTTAAACATTTTTACAATTTAAAAAAAATATATAACATGTTTATTTATATATTTTCTGTTCATAGTCTGTGGGGGCATGTGTTGTATTGTGTTTATTCACATTTCCGTGGACTCTGTCGTGGGTGTTTACTTTGGGTACTTTTACTCTTCTGGGGGCGTGTCCGCTTACAGGGCTCGGCCTACGGACACGCCCCCTACTGTCTTACATGGACCGTGTTAGCCTTAGGTGTGATTCAGCATGCTCTCATGAATATGCAAAGCATGCTGACATCACTCTGTTTAACTGCAGCCTCCGTGTAAGAGTTATAACTCTTACACGGAGGCTTCGTGAATCCTGCCCATATATATATATATATATATATATATATATACATATATATATTTTATATATATATATATATATATATATATATATATATATATATATATATATAGTTGGCTAGATATATATATATATATATATATATATATATATATATATAAATATAGATCAAGGAATAGGGATGGAACAAGTTTGAATGAGGTGGACGTCATGTTGGGTGGATGTTAACAACAGTCTTTGTAGGAGAAAGTGGAGAAGTCGCTTATGAATACATCTTTTGAGAATTTTTGACAGATGATAAAACCGCAATAGGCTAGAAATAAGAGACCTCTGCAGAGATGACACTTTTATGAGGAGGGACTATATGAGATATTTTCCACAGTGAGGGTAAGTAGGATTCCCCTATTGATCGACTGACCTACCTGGACCTCACAAAAGCCTTTGATACAATACCCCACTCAGGCATTATAGATAAGCTCACCAGCTTAAATATAAACCCCTATGTCACTAGATGGGTTGCAAACTGGCTCAAAGACAGAACCCACATGGTTAGAATTGCTGGAGCCATGTCAGACTCCAAACCAGTTACAAGGGGCGTCCCACAAGGCTCAGTCCTGGGACCTCTCTTGTTCGGTATATATTTCTCGGAGGTACAGGCCAACATGAAAGGACTGTGGCTGACCAAGTTCGCAGATGACTGCAAACTGGGCGCCATAATCGACTCTCCAGCTGACACAAGCATCCTCCAAAAGGGCCTCATAGAAACAGACAACTGGTGCTAGAGCCATGGCCTCAAGCTAAATGCCAAAAAGTGTATAGTCATCCCCTTTGGCAAAAACTAAGCGCCCACAAATTACCACATAGGTGGTAATCCATTAAGTATAGAAGAAGTAATTAGGGACCTGGGGACCCAAGTTGATAGCAATCTCTCATTTGACAACCACATGGCCAAAGTGGTTAGAAAAACATTTTATATAGCCCACCTAATCATGAAGGGATTCACATCTAGATCAGGGGAGGTCATCGTGCCTCTTTACTCATCCCTCATCAGGCCCATAATTGAGTACAATGCCCCTTTTGGGATGTACCTTACCAGACACCTGCAGCAACTGGAAAGACCCCAAAAGTACCTCACCAAGAGGATCAAAAGGCTCAAACAGATGCCATATGCTGCCTGGTTAAAGAAACTCCAGCTCTACTCAGTGGAATACCGCCTGCTCAGAGGCAATCTGTGCCTGACGTATAAAGCCATGTCCAACCCGGAATTAATGGATATGCTGCACCTCAGAAAATCCAAATTCCATCGAGCTACGCGCTCGAGAGACTTGGACCTCAGCACTAAAATAAATAGGACATGCTGGAGGGACAGATTCATAACCCAGAGGCTCCCTTCACTCTGGAATAAAATCCCAGTCCAGGTTAGGCAAAGTCCCTCATTGACTCTCTTCAGGAGGAATCTTGATGAGTGGATGGGAGATCGTAGGTCTACCCCGGTTATCACTTCTGTGTCACTGTTAGACAGAGGCACAGTATACTAACCTCGAAAAAGGGCATATCAAAATTAATTTAAAATGGGTGGTGAAAGCCAAACACACTCTGTCTAGGCTTATAAATGCCCTAGGGCAGATAGCCTAGTATGAACCTATGAACCTATGATCTATAAAAATAGATGCTGGCTATGTTATAGCACTAGCAGCCATGTCTAGGTGTTCCTGCGGGAGGTTGTCAGCTGCAGTGGGACAAGGTGAATTTTAGTAAAATATTTTTTTTTTTGTCATTGATGTAAAGACAGGTCCTATGTAGACATTGATAGCAATGGATATATATAGGATTAAATAGGTCTAACCTGTTGATCACAGAAATAGTAGGACTGGATGCTATTTTAGAGCTGGTAGAAGCACTGGATAGGGGTGAAGAGTTTTTTTAGTAAGGGAGGCAATGCTTTCTATGAAGTAGGTATTGAATAAGGTAGTATCTTCTAGGGCGGAGCTATTATAAAAAGGGATGGGCTCCTTATCTGAGCTTGTTTGGAACAGGTTATGTACTGATGTCTAAAATTTTTGGGAGTCATCTATATGTTGAGCTGTAGATGACTGTAATATGTTTTTATCTTGGTTAACTTATTTCTTACTCAGATTCCATAACTATATAGAATTGCAGGTTATACGGAGTTTTAAGTTTAAGCCATTATTTCCATCTTTGTCTGTGTTAAGCATATGTAGGGTGAGATTGATTAATGATAGTGCACTAATTGGTATTTATTAAATGGCTCTAAATGATGTGTAGAGCTGCCAAACAAAGGGAAATGGCAACATATGCTAATGGCAGCATGAAGAGCTGAATTCCATGTGAATTAATCAATCCAATATGGTGGAGCTATTCAGGAAGCTGTAAAGCAATTATGTACACTCAGTGTGGGCTTTTGCCCTGTACGCCAAAGCTCTTTACAATACAGCACGATTACACCTAGAAGAAAACATGTTAGGGGTTACTGCTGTTACTATTATGCTGTACATGCAACAGGTTTTAAATCAGGCTGCTGCTACTGCTGTTGCTCCCAGATCTCAGGCAAGAAGAAGTAGAGTGTTTAGACCCTGTTTGACTTATCACGAACTGCATGACACAGACATTGGTGAGAAATAAAGGGTGAACAGGGAAACACTGCAGAAAATATGCAACCTCTGCCATCCCCACTTCAGACCCCAAAGAAATCATGGTGAACCAGTGCCAGTGGAAATAACGGTATGTGTAGCATTATATATATATATATATCTATATATATATATATATATATATATATATATATATATATATATATATATATATATATATATATTAGCAAATGGTACTTTCCAGAGGCCCATAGAGGATACAGTAGGGTTGTCACACTCATCATCCTCAAGAATATTACATCAGTTTCTAAATGCAATGTTATTACATGCAAGGGATCTTATGTGTTTACCACGAACTCCACAGGAGAAATCAAGAACCATGCAGGAATTCTATGCAGTAATACACTTCCCCAAAGTGCAGGGGGCCATAGATTGCACAAACACACATAGAAATAAATGTCCCACAGAGGAACAGGAAAGGAAGTACATCAGCAGAAAATGTTTCCAGTCTATAAACTGTCAGGTTGTCTGTAAAGCCCAAGAGATCATCTACATTGTCTGTGCAGGTAACTCAGGCATTTTCCATGACTTACACATATGGCAAACGTGTGAGCTGCACACCAGGTTTGCTGGGGATGATATTCCTCAAGGGCATCTACTGGGGAATGCAGATTATGCTCCTGAACCCTCAGTGATGATACCCAACAGAAACTTACACAACCCCACTGAGCAAGTATACAATGAGACCCATGCTCAAAGTAGGAATAACATAGAATGTGTGGCTGGATTGCTTGATTCAACCACTGTCTAGGCACATCACGAAGAGCAATACAGTATGACCCTGGCACCTTTGCCAAAACACTCAAAGTCTGTGCCATGATACACAATATAATTCACAGGAAACAGCTTCAACAAGGACAGCAAGGGGCAGGAGCACAGTTTCAAGGATCACAGGCAGGGCCAACAGCTGCAGCAGATACAAATGCGGAGTCTGAGAAAGAACCACAAACATATATATATATATATATATATATATATATATATATATATATATATATATATATATACATATATATGAAAACTGATGCCTGTCAGTATTCTGATAACATCCGACAGGGACAGCCCCCAAGGATATAGCTGTTACCTGCAGTAATGACAAGGTAAGTGTGGAGCCTGCAAAGAAAAAAAAATATATATATATATATATATATATATATATATATATAGAATCACTACTGAATCCCAAAATAACACAATCCTGAAGACCTAAATACCAAGACTATAAGC
This sequence comes from Protopterus annectens, assembly GCF_019279795.1. Taxonomy (NCBI): domain Eukaryota; kingdom Metazoa; phylum Chordata; order Ceratodontiformes; family Protopteridae; genus Protopterus; species Protopterus annectens. The sequence continues at coordinate 650,967,553 of NC_056751.1, read as the reverse complement.
CCAAAACCCCACAGTACCGAAATATTACAACCGCAAAATTCAAAATCGCGAAAGTACTACATACATACAGCACACACACAAACATACACACAGCCTCCCCACATAACCAAACAAACCACCCTACACTAAAGATAAGCAGGGGGGGCTTCGCCACCCTGCACACCCCATGTGGGGGGCTGTGCCCCCCACACCCCCCTACTTTAATATTCTAACTCCGAGATCGCACAAACATACACACAAGGCAAACTCACACCCACACATTACAGCCCCTCACACACACACACACACACACACACACACACACACACACACCACAGTCACAACACACTTACACACACTAAAGACCCTCAAAAACACACTTCCACACACATACTTACCTGAACTGCAACACCAGAAGCGCTAACTCAAAATCCCTTAACATCGGGATTTTGAATTTCGCGCTTCTGTTCTTTCGGTAATGTGTGGTTTCGGCTACATGGTCTTGAGCTTTTGAAATTCGAGATTTCACAGGTTCGAGATTCAGTAGTCTTCCCATATATATATATATATATATATATATATATATATATATATATATATATAGCTATATATATTATAAGAACTGATTACTGTCAAATGGAAATATGTATATGTCCCTAAATATAGCATTTGTCTGAGGTATCCAATTATATCAGTACTATCTCCTATGATAGACCTTTGCAAAATACTGTTAGGTATTAGTGACAATACTGCGCATCAAGCATTTCAATTGACCACCATCTATAGAACATGAAACAGGTCAAGTATACCCTCATTTGTACAACTATGCAAAGAAGCAAGGCTAAAGTATATAATGCTTTGACTGCATTACTTACAATACTAACTGAAATACAATGAGATTAGACAATTATATAACAAATCATTCACAAAAAAAGTAGGAAAAAGAAATTAAAAAAAAATTTCTTTTGAAATACGTATTCATAAATACAAGCTGGTGAGTAAGCAAGCATTAGCTACCAACTGTGTGCATCAGACATATATGGAACCCTAAGACACAAAGACATGTGCAAAGGGCAGGGCACAGTCATCATTATTTGCACAGAGTGGGGTGAGAGTGGTAGGAGAGCAAGATCGACACTAAAAAAAGTGAGCATGTGTGAGCTAGAGATTCATGTATTTGTCAGATTAAATTGTGTTCTGGGTCAGTGACAATGGATGTGTAGCACGCAGCAGTGTTGCTTAGATAGCATGCATGTGCGTGTGTGTTGGTATGGGAATTGTTTTTTTTTTTTTTGTTATGTGTATGTGTCTTCATGAATGCAATCAAGCACTATGCTAGTGCTACCTCCTGGCATCTCAGACAGGAGTGAACCGTGCATCGTGGAGTAGTAAGTTTATCATCATCATCATCTCTGCCAACAAGAATGACTTCTGCCTGGTGTTACACTTCGACTTCCATGCCCCTGACTAAACATCAGAGTGCTACCTGGATGTGAGTGATATATGCTGGATGAGCTCTCCTCATGACTATGTCCAGGACCATGACCCTGTGGCCTATCATGTCTGGGTGTGAACACTGCAATCACTGACGGTGGAAGTAGTGTCACTGCCGGAGTGAGGTGTTGTACAGCCACATCTGCTAACACCAGAAGATGTAGCGTCTTTCTGCCATGTGGATGCCTACCATCCACCAGCAATTGTTCCATTAAAGACAATGCCCAGTCCAGTCTGTCATTCATCCTGTATAAGGAGTCGCCTATATGGTTCAGAGTGTCATGCATATGATAATGCATGACCTTTAGTACTTGCACTATCTCTTCTGAAGCCCTGGTAGGAATATGCCTGTGCCTCCGTGATGGCTCTACACATATGTCTGGTGGCACCTAATAATACTCCACTATCAGGAGGAGGGTGGACAGCAGGCCTTCAAGCACCTCTACCATTCTTCCTGTGTGGCACCTTGCCCTCACAATGGCTATGGGGAGAAGCTGCCTGCTCTGCATCTAGAGTAGCCACACTACCCTTATCAATGGGGACACCCTCAACCTGTCCTATATTAGAGGTCTCTGTGTCATGGGTATGAGTAGGCATACTGACTGTGTCCAAAATATGGGCATGGGATGTGGCAGCCTCAGCCTTAGTGCTGACTGATCTTTTGCACTCCCAGACCATGCCTCTTCATCACCACCATCATCATCATAGGCTATCAATACTCTGACATCGGGTGGAAGGAGTCTCACAGTGCCACTGTCAGGATCACCTATGACAACAAGCAATAAACACAACAAACAGAGAAACAGGGAATAAAATCGATCCCACATTTTTCTTATATGAAAGGTGGGCTAAACTCTAATAGATGTTAGAGAAACACAGATTTTAGATTTATTTAGAACTGGATATGCCTTATTTACAGTAAGAACAATAACCAAATATGTGCTTATCATGTGCAAATGGGCTGGCAGCCTGCAATCCAGATGATCCTGTATCTGTGGAAGGGAAAGGAAACATGGCTAATATTTATCACTTATCACAATGCAAATGAAACAAGAAAAAGAGAACAATCATCTTTACATGTGCATATTAATAATGTCCTGCTTGAGACACTCTGGGTGTGCCATCCATATCAGCATAAATATCAAGGCTTCTGTATGAGCCCTCTGCCAAGCTATCTGGATCTCTCACTGTGAATAGGATTTCCTCTGTTTCCATTAGTGTGGTTCAGTATCAGGACCGTCTCCCACAGCTGCCTGTTCCTGGGCAACTGCAGCCACCCTACTGTGGATAGAAGTTAGTGTTGTATTTGGGATTAACTTCTCCCATGCCCTCTGACAGCATTGATATCATTGACCACCTGCTGCCATATCCTGTTTCAGGCAGATCAGTCACCTCTACCTCTCCATAAGTAAAAAGCTCCATGGTGACATAAGGCCTGGATAATAACCTCATGTTCTGCAACAGCATATGGTGGCTTGTGGGATACAGATTTCTTCTTAGGTAGCATATCTCTGTATGAGATGAAACAGAAAACAGACACATAATTATATACCTAATATGCAGACAGGGTGGCTGTGAACTCAATTATATATGAATGTAGGCAAGCATCATGCACATGACAATTTACAATTTAATGCATCCTATGACTACACAGTCCCCCCTCTAAATTAAATACGAACAACAATCTATAACAACTCTGTAATGCAGATAACAAAGGTTTGTGTAATTGTGTAATACATTTCAGCATCAACAATAGTAATTCATGATACAGCAATAGGAATGTAAGACAACTATTATAAGTGGAATCTCCACTACTGTGGAGGACAGCCAAGCAGATATCACAAACTTAACAAATTGTTTGTGCTAACACATATAAAAATGCCTGACCTTGCTGCAAAGTTATATTACACTTCTCTGAAATAACTGTTCAAATTCATATTAAATACAGTCTTTTAAATATAGGTCAGGAAGCATTCCGTAGGAAACGTTTTGTAATGCAGACATAACTGATATACCTGGCTATGCCAACAGTAAATGATAAGGAGAAAACAATAAGATAAATGAATGGTTTGGAGTGGGCATTTTAATTCACCCTTAAATGTTACACTAAAAACATTATGTACGAAATACTAATATGCCTTCATAATAAACAGTGTAAAAAGCAGAAAATTCTCCAAAGGTTGTGCTTCTTTAGCAGTGTTGAGCTCTATGCATCCAAGCAGTCTCTCCACTGCAATACAACTATATTTTCTACAGAATTATCTTTATATCGTGCAGAGTCAGTCCTGTGACCAGTATGAGTATGCAAATGAGGTGTTAAATTATTAGCATTCTTGAGTACAAGCATATAGAAGTATTGCCTGAGGAAAACACAATACCAGTCTTAACTTGCTCTATTGATGGCAGTCCAAAAACAAATTATAGGTGTCCATGATTAGTCTGTAGGAACAATCAGTGTTTCACAACCCCCCCCTTTGATACACACTTACTGAACATGTGTCAAGGAGAAGAGACTTACCAAAATGTTTGAAGTACGTTAACTGAGTTAGGAAAGCAACCTTCCTAACATTCAAATGCTGTCTTTAAAGATCACAGTTACTGCCCGTGGCTAAGAAATGTTTTTCATATTCAAGTGAGTACATTAAGTATTGATAACATTAAAATATGCAATAAAACTGAGATATATTTCATGTTAAGGAAGCGTAGATGGGTATGAGACACCATTAATAAAGAGGGGAATATGCCTGCAATGTTTGCAGCCTCTGTTTATATTGTACACTTGTATCCTAACCGCTGGCAATATCTCACTCATGCAGATATGAGAAAGGACAACTTTCATAACTTGTTTCTGTTGGACTTTAGATGTGACTTGATACAATGTCATCTTCAGTACTTCTAAACACTTTTTCTCTTTGCTAATATATGTTTTTGTCTGTGACAAATACGGGGAATAATTTACAGTGATTGTTCTTAATACCCTTGTTTGATGTTTCAAATCCATACAGGTTCCTGTTGCAAAGATAACAAAGCTGAAACATCAAAGGATGTATATTTGAAGTACTTGTTCCACACCTTTCGGCCCCAGAACTTGGACCAAAGCTCCAAAGATGGTGGTGTTTCCATATTCATAAAGGATGCGCACACCTCCAGACTGGTAGCCCAACATAACACATCTGAGATATTTCAGGTGCAGCTAACATTGGGTAAGACAGCGATTCAGGTCGTAGCCTGCCATAGGTCCCCAGCCATGTTCCAAGACTCACACTCCATGTTCCTAAGCATCCTGGAGAATATTAGGGTCCAACCTAATGCTCTCATACTGGGTGGCTTCAACTACCCCTCCATTAACTGGGAAAACTACTCGTACCAGTACAATTGCCCAATGCTTTCTGGAATTCATTAATTCCAATGCTCTGGACCAGCTCGTTCTTACCCCCACTAGAGGTAGCAACATCCTTGACCTGGTCATTACTAACATGGCTGACCATTGCTCTACACCAGTAGTCAACTCCTCCCTGGTTAGATCCGACCACAAACTAATCACCTTGGAAATCCACCCCCCCCCCACACACACACACACACACACACACACACACACACACACACACACACAAAGGTACCCACCATAAAAAACTTCTCCAAAGCTAACTTTGGGCTCCTAAAAACAGAGGTGGCTAACTTCACGGCTCCCATGCAAATGGAGAATAGTTGCATGAATGCCAAATCATACACCAATGCACTGTACGAACACGTACACAAATGCTTAGATCTCGGCATACTCAATAGAACCAAGATGCTCTCCTCAAAAAAAAGGAAGCCAGTCTGGTAGTCCCCTGCCATAAACAAACTCTACAACACAAGGAGGAAACTGATGCGGAATAAGGAGAAGTCCCAAGACTGGAAAAACTCCCTTATCAGCCTCAGCAAAAGATTGAGATCCCTCATCAAATCCTTTAAAGCTAGCTATGAAAACAGAATTGGAGCAGATAGTAAAGACAACCACAAGACCTTCTATAGTTATGTAAAGAATCTCCACGGCAATACCCAGATTTGCTCTGAGCTACTGCACAATAGTACCTCTTATACCGAGCCAACAGGTATTGCCAATATACTGGCCAACAGATTCAGTGCTAACTTTTCCTCTCTCTCCCCTCCACAATGGACCAACCACAATACCAGTAGATTGCCAGGTACCCAGTATTACTACACCACAGGTTAAAACAGCACTGTCCAAGGCCAAGAATGCAGCTTCTATGGGACCTGACAATATCCCTGGCTGTATTCTACATGAACTACAGAGTGAACTGGCACCTCACCTGTGTGCCCTGTACAATCAGAACCTCACCTCAGGCTTTGTCCCTACTGAATGGTGCACTGCTACAGTCGTCCATCTCCACAAAAGAGGAGTGACTGCAGACCCCGGGAATTATCGCCCAATTAGCCTGACAAGTCTGATATGCAAAGCTATGGAGCACATCATCATGGACCTAATAAACAAGGATATAGGGGATCTCCATAGGTTCATAGGTTGGTACTAGGCTATCAGCCCTAGGACCTATACAAGCCTAGCCATAACAATTCCCTGCCTATTTCTTCCCACACTATTTACTTCCCTGGACCCCTGTCTAACAGGGCAACTGACGTGATTCCCGGGGTGAATTTCCTTTCTCCCATCCAATTGTCAAGGTTCCTTTTGAAGAGGGCCAAAGAGGCACTCTGCTTGACATGTATGGGCAATCTATTCCAGAGTCTGGGGAGTCTCTGGTTCAAGAGCCTATTCCTCCAGCATGTTTTGTTTATTGTGATGACAAGGTTTAGATCCCTGGAGTGTGTGGCTCTGAGGGATTGGGATTTCTTTAAGTGTAGCATGTCCAACAGCTCTGGGTTTGACATGGCCTTGTATGTTAAGCAGAGATTGCCTCTGAGTAGACGATATGCAACAGAGTATAGCTGGAGTTTTTTAAGGCAGTCAGCATAGGGCATCTGCTTTAGGCCTGTGATTCTTTTAGTGAAGTATTTCTGCAGCCTTTCCAATTGTTGCAGATGTCTTGAGAGGTACATACCAAACGGGGCGTTGTATTCTATAATGGGGCTAATGAGGGATGAGTACAGTGGGACAATGACCTCCTTTTTTCTGGATGAAAAGCCCTTAGTGATGAGGTGTGCCACATAGAAGGATTTCCTGACTGTTGTGGTGATGTGGTTATCGAAGGTGAGACCACTGTCCACCTGTGTCCCTAAGTCTCTTATCACATTTTCGGTGTTTAGTGTACTGCCACCTATATGGTAATTCACGGATACATGTTTTTTCCCAAAGGGGATAACTATACATTTCTTGGCATTGAGCTTGAGCCCATGGCTCTGGCACCAAGCATCTGTTTCTGTAAGGCCCTTTTGTAGAGTATCCACATAATTTGGGGATTCAATAATGGCTCCCAGTTTGCAGTCATCTGCGAACTTTGTTAGCCAGAGTCCCTTAGTGTTGGCCTGTACTTCAGAGAAGTAGATGCCAAACAAGAGCGGTCCCAGGACTGAACCATGAGGTATTCCACCTGTCACTTGTCTGGAGCTGGATTTGGAGTCAGCTACTTTTACAGTGTGGGTTCTGTCAGTAAGCCAGTTAGCAACCCATTGGGTGACTAACACATGGGATGTTAATTCCTATTATAAAAAGCTGTGAGAATTTTTCACATATCAATATTTTTATTCAGATTCAAAATAATGACATGTGATTGTATTTCCATTACATAATGTATGCAGTAAGCTTTATCATTTGGCACAAGGGAACAGCAGCAGCATAGCTTGGGCAGGCCAAGAGGGGCAACTGCCCTGAGTGCAAAGTGTTGGGGGGTATGATTAGCTGTCAATTGATCCTGATCTCTCTTTAATGCAATACTGGCTTTTAAAGGCCTGTATTGCATTTATGTCAAACCTGAGTACTTTAGCACTCCATGTGTGGTGTAATATCTGAGCGCTATAGTGCTTCATGCAGGTAGGATATAAACTGTAGCAAATGTTTGCTACATTTGTAGCAAACAGTTTGCTACAGTTTAAAAGGAAGACTTTTTTTAAATACATTAAAAGAGGGATTGAGAGCAGGGTACAGAAATGGGAACTGAATGTCTGGGTCATGTCATGCATCTTGACACCTAGTTAGTGTGCTAATAGAAGGAACATCAATGTTTTTTTGACACTTTAAATGAAAGGGGTGGGTGTAGATCTAAGATGAAGTGTTTTTTTTTTTTTTTTTTTTTTTTGCAAATTAAAGAAAGAGGGAAGGGGTAGGGATGCAGAATTAAGTATAATAAGCCAATCTTTGCAACTGTCTTATTACGAAGTGCTTTTCCCCCCTCTTTCTTGAGGAGCTGAGGCAGTGGGCTACTGGTTCATAGTACTGGCCAAGGGTGCTGGTTCAAGGGTGCTGGCTATCTTTCTTTGAGGGAATGAGACAATATTCTGTATGTTGTTGCTTTAGTACAGATATTACAGGCAGACATATCCCTTGCAGTAATAACATGATGTAAGGCATTGACATACAAACATATCTCATGGTTGTGGGGACATTTCTAAAGTTGCACATTCATTCCCGATATTCTATTTTCTGTAGATAAATGCTCAGGTGTTCAAAACCCACATTTAGTGGCTTTTGGCATTGTGTGGCCTTATACTGTAAAACATGGATGGCATCCATCAGAATTATAATGTGCCCATTTAAAGTAGGAGAGACGTTCACCATCCTTTTTATCTCAAAAAGATGGTTTACACCACATAAAAGTGATAGGTGGAGTACCACACTTGTGAAAAGACTTCCACTGTGGCATTTGGGGTTCTTTCCCATGTCATAATTTAGTAGAGTCAGATAGCGTGCTGCTCAACTGCTGAAAAAGCAGCAGTATATGATGTTACACAGACACTATTTTATCTACTTATTCTTGCCCACTGTATGTGGACAATGATATATCATCACAGGTTATGATTGAATGGCAGTAAAATGATTATTCTGGGCATGTTATGCTGTGAGTGCTCCTGTGGCATATGCAGTGATTACTGGCTTATATAGCATACCTACACAGACAGACTGTAGTTCGGTTTTGGGACATTCTATGTACAACACAATGGAAACAGCTTCCTTGTCAAACAAGCACTGATATTGTACGGCTCACTGTTGTGTGGACAGTAACATGTAGTTTATTTTCAGCATTCAGACTAAATCCATTTGTTTATATTATATTCACAAGTTATTTATTACTGCACACATTAATTTTAGTTATTTGTGACAGCCTCCATTGATATCTGCTGTGGTACATGCAGTCAATACAGAGGTCTGTAGGGAGCCTAGTATCATAGGATGGGGTCTGAATCTGGTTACATCTGTCTGTCATGCAACTGTGCCAGATGGCAGTGTCTTACTCACAGACAATAGTTATGGCATAATCAGAAGACCACCTTTTTCAGTCCATGTCCTACAAGGTTAGGCATCCATAGCCCTCATGATAAAAGTGCTGTAAACCCTTCAAGGGTGTTCTTCATAACATAACTGATATGCATATTTTTGCGACATCCATGGTTGCTATGCATCACTCTGATATCTGTCCTGCCATCTGTTCACAAATGACATGGTATGAATTTTTACTATGTTTTTTTGCTCAGAGACATTATCTGTTTCCAAAATAACTATACTTTGTATTGCATATCTTAACCCAGAAATGTCTTTATTACTGCTATTCTTTTTGTCATACTCTACAGCTTAATGGCAGATGATGGCGTCTGTAAACGTGTCTTCATGTATGGCATGCTGCAACACCATTAAAAAAGTTGAGCACTCGTCTGTTATGACACTTTGTTCTGTGTTGGTGCTGTTGAATTGCTGTCACATTACTGTTTCCTGTAAGTGCACATAAGCTTGCTCAGTATAATGATGTCTGGCACTTTTGCAAATTACCAACAGAAAACTTGAACTTATGCAGTGTCATCTGATCTGTGTTGTCAGTTGTCACTTATGTATGTTGTGTGTTATTGTAGTAACATTTAGCATTTACATGTCTATACATCACTGTCTTGTCTATTACATGCTTATAGGTAATAAGCCCCTCTCGTATGGGTGTCAGTAATAATTATTTGCAAAAACAAGTCCCTTTCTGATATATATGACACAATAGCTGTAAAGTTTATTTGTTCTTGTGTATACATGCTGAGCTGAAAAGTACAGCAGTGGTGTCTGCTTGCTTACATAAATTCCCTGTATATACATCTCATATGCAATAACTGCAGTCTATGCAGTCATCCCATAATATATCTTCTGTCCTTGCTAACTGTTATCTCATCTCAGTATTTTATTAACATGTATATCACATTTTAATTCCCCTTTGTTGCAATGTAGATTTATATCCTTTGTTAACATGTCCACTTTTATTTATGTGAAAAACTCATGTATTGCCATTAACATTAATAATCATTACATCAGTATTGCAGGATTTATGTTAGAAATATTTTTTTGATGTTTCAGCACATTTGCCTACAGTTATGAGTACACTTTACCCATTTCCCCTTCCCTATTATTTAATTATGCAGTATGAACCTTTGTTATTTGTGTACAAGCTCCCTATTCCACTTCCCCTCCTTTAGAATTTCTTCACTATACTTAGTCTTAATATTTTAGGACTACATCACATGCTCATATGTTAATCTGTCCAGAAGCAAGCTGTTCTGTTTATATTCTGTGCTCATGCTTCCAAGCACCTTTCTGTGGCCATGGACACTATGGATGGCCACGAAAAAGTGCTTGCAATCATGTAGGTGCAACGATCAGTATGCATATTCAATTAGTGCTGTGCTCATAACACTTAAAGCCTACACAATTGTTAGTGACTCTCAGAGGTAGCTTTTGTTTGGGTAGTAAGTCATGGTGCCTGGTTAGTTTTCACTTTTTTTTTTTTTTGTGGAGTGGGGTAAGGCTGTATAGGTTATTTAAGAATAAGGTAAAAGTACTGACCGGCTCATCAAGTGGGAGAGTTTTTAAGCAGACCAATTAAAGGCTTTCAGTGATTGATGGAGTCTGTATTGAATTTAGAAAGGTTTTGAGATGTATTAAGTCAGTGAGTATTAGATCTATAGGTGCTGTTTCTATGGATATAGACTGGAAGGTGGTCACTAAGTGACTTTGTATAGGCTCCAGAGGTTGTAAATTTAGTAAGATCAGAGACTAATATCCAGTCTAGAATTATACCTTTACTGTTGGTATTATTAAACCTAGTGGAAGTATTGATAAGTTGTGTGTAACTATAAAGGTTTATACTAGCCAAGGAAAAGTCTGGCATAAGGATTTGTCAGTTGATACTGACATCTTCTAGAAGTATTTTATATATAAGGTATATTTTAGTTGTCCAAGAGAGTATTTCTTCTAAAGCTGGTATAGTATATCCAAGTGGAATATAGACTATAACAAACCATAGTTTTTTATTGTTAAGCTTTTGGAATTTTGGGATATTTGTGAAAAAGGGAGAGAGATTGTATGAAGTTAGATAAACTGAAACCATCCCACTTGTTTTCTTATGGGGCCTATCAACTCTGAAAATGCTATAACCTGGAGGTAGCAGTTCAAAATGTTTAATATTAAGCTTAAGGCAGGTTTCTGTGATGGCAAGAATGGTATATCAAGGGAAGTAGTTCAGTAATGTTGTTACAAATGCTACAGAGGTTGATAGTGATGATATTACATTTTTTGAAAGAACAGTAAGAGAGTGATAGGTTGGGGGATTTGATGTGATAGTTTTATTAGTATGGCTAGGTGGGAGATTAATGCTAGGACAGTACAGCTGGGAAGAGGTATAGTTTGAGGTAATTGTTGAAAAAGGGTTAATTAGGTCACAATTTATTTTTTAGTGGTGGTTCTTTACTATTTAGATGATTTTTTTTTGGGGGGGGGTCTGCATTGGAATGCATATTACCACACTGTTGGATTTTTGAGGGGTAGTCTATTGATCTAGAGGGGACCTGTATACATTTTACTTTTTATTTATTTAGTTAGTTAGTTTTATTAGAGAGGTGGTGGTGAATATGTTGCACTTAAATTAAAGACAAGGTGAGTGATTAAGAAGGAAGGGAGCTATATCGGTATAGCTACTCCTAATTTCATAGTGTTATGAGTAAACTGCAGTAGGAGATGTGCATGGAGATGAAAGTGTGCAGTGATAGCTTGTTAGATATGATGTTAGTATCAGCAGAAAGAGGCACGATGCTTAGAAAACATGTTTGAAATGTTATCAGTTATAGAGAAGAGGAAAGAGTGAGATGAGTAGGAAGGCCTCAGTGGTGTTAATGAAGAGAAGTAAGTGTATAAAATAATTACATTTCTTATTAGCTAATTGTCATTATGTAATAATGAGAAAGGAGGAGCACCAAAGTATCAGGAGTATAATATAAGTAAGGGTTGTTGTTGTTGTTGTGTCTTTCGGCTTTTCCCGGTTAGGGTCACCACAGTGGAACTCCGGTCCGCTAATGATTGGTAGTTGATTTTTACATGCCGAGTTACCAGCCCTGGCGCACAACCTTCAATGAAGGTATGCCCATTCACACATGTCTCCACACAGAAGATGCTCTAGCTAATAATCGAACCGGACAGCGTCTTACTGTGAGGCGACAACACTACTGCAGCACCACCACAAGGGTGCTGATAATAAATTTACGAGTGTCAAATGTTATGAAGAACAGATGAGGCAGGTATAAACTTTTCTGTGGTTTTGAGGGGGTGACAACATGTGAGTGGTTATACTGAGATGGTTATGCTGTTGCAGATGGGAGGAATATGTGTTGAATGAGCACCCACAAAGGTATTAGACCAACTCTTCCATAGTATTTTTCTACCATACAAGCATTAATCATTAGCAAATTAAAATTTTAATTTCCAGACATAACTTTTAATAATATGTGACTGGCTCTTAGCAGTTGATAGGTTTAAAATGTTTAGCATGAATTTGATTGTAGTCCAAACATAGGTTCATAGGTAAGTATAAGGCAATTGGTCTGCAGACCATTTCAAGCCCAGCCAGAAAACCATTTCAGAATTTCCCTTTAGCCTCAAACAAGGCAAGACAGGATTGACCAGGAGAGAATCTGAGGATGCTTATCCTACTATCTAGCTTTACCTTGAAGGCAGCAATGGTGCTACTGTGCTGAACATGCAGTAGAAGTTTGTTCCAGAGGTGAGAGATACATTGGGATATGAATCTATCATGCCAACATGTCTTTATTTATCTGTTAATGAAGGTTTAGTTCATTTAATCCAGTATTTGATGTACCATTAGTTCTGCAAAGAAATAGGAGATAAATGGGGTTGGATGTTTCATGGCATGAAAGGCTAGACCTACATCTTCAAGGAGGAGTCTTTAATAGACTGAGCACAGAGAAATGGCTGCCAGTCTCTCCTGATCACTAAGATTTTTGAGGCCACTGATCTTTTTAATTAAAAATCCTTGAGGTCTTCCAAGTGGTGTGATATATTTAGATGAATACTTGCCAAAAGGTCATTATATTCATTAATGGGTCTTGTAAGATATGAGTGAAGGGGAGCTAAGACGTCTTTGTGTCTAGTGGAGATGCCCTGGAAATTAGATGCACCAGAAAAAGGGCTTAAGGCTTTCCAAACTACTGTGGAGACATGATGGTCAAATGATGAGGAATTATCGACAAGAGTACCCAGATCCCTTACAACAATTTAATTTGAGACCATTGTCCTTGCATTAATTATTAACATGGTCAAAGCCATGTTGGAACAATTGTGAATTAGTTGAAGATCGAATAACAAAACCCAGTTTACAGTCATCTGCAAACTTAGAAAACCAAAGGCCAGAAGTGCTGACCTGAAGGTATGAGAAATACATGCCAATAAGAAAGGATTCAAAATGAAGCCCTATGGTACACCACTGGTAACTGTTTTGCTTTCTGAGGCGGCACCTTTTACTCTACCCACATGGGTTTTGTCAGACAACCAGTTTGCTATCCATCACACAATATAATGATTTATATTCAGATTTACAAATCTGATAATCAATAATGCTTGAATGGGGAATGGTGTCAAAGGCCTTGGCCAGGTCTATATATGTTGTATGCACTGCATAACCATTATCTACTGCTTCAGATACTTATTTAAATAAATTAATAAGATTAAAGAGGCAAGACCGTCTTTTGTCAAAGCCAAACTGAGGAGGATAAAGGATTGAGAGATTTTCAATGTCCAGATTAATGAAGTCTGAGATAATGTGCTCCATTGCTTAACATATGACGCTAGTGAGACTAATGTGTCTATAATTACCAGGGTGCATGCTTGGGACACCCTTGTGTAATGGCATTACAACAGCTGTTTTCCAGGCTTTAGGACTGTAACTAGTAGAGAGGCTTAGATTAAAAAGTTTAAGTAGGAGTTCAGGAAGGCCTTATTCGGCACCAATAATCAGGCAACCTGGTATGTTGTCAGGACCCATGGATGAAGTATTCTTAAGTTTTTTTAAAGGGCTGAGAGAACTTGTACCATATTAATTAAAAGGGGTGGCTGGGATTATGGAACATGTGGGATAGCTTTAACTGTGGGTGGAGTAACATTTGCATTAAACTTCTTAGCTAGGCTATTAGCTATTTCCTTTGGGTCAGAGAGTATAGTATTATTGTGGACTAACTCCAAGCACTGTTATGAATTATTTCATAAACTCCTGAAATAGTTGAAGAATGATTTGCACTTATTTTTGATTTTAGTGGCTATTTTAAGTTCATGCTCAGCTTTGAGCTTCCTAATGGTTCCCTTAATGTGTTTGTTGGTTTGCTTAAGTGTGCTCTTAATGTAGGTAAAATGAGATCTCTTACAATCATTAAGCAGTTTTTTTTCTCTTGTTATTTAATTTATTTATATGGGTATTCCACCTCAGGGGGTTGTCTTTAAATTTCTCATTATATGTGTTGCAGATGGGAACTGCCTTATCAATACATCTATTTAAGTGGGAGTAGAAGTCAGAGGCATAAGTAGCAGCTTTAACAATAGGATCCTTCAAAGGAGGATTACAGCAGAATTTATTTAAGTCATCAAGTTATTGAAGAATGTTTGCTTTTGAGAAGTCCCTAAACACAAATACATTTACAGGGGAACTACCACCAGTTTTAAAGGAAAAGGTCACTAAATTATGGTCTGATTTATCAAGACATGATAATACATATGGATCTGTGCAAGAATTGGCCATACTTTTGAGGACTAGATCCAGAATACTGGGGCCCAGGAAGCATGGTTAACTATTTGTGAAACAGAGCTAGCATTTGTAATGCCAAGAAAGCACTGGGCATGACAACCATTAGCAGTAGGTCAGTTTATTAATGGATAGTTGAATTTCCCCAGTAGAAAGGTCTTGGGTTTAAAGTGAGTATTTATAATGCCAAAAAAGCACTGGGCATGCCAACCATTAGCAGTGTAGGTCAAACAGTTTATTAATGGATAGTTGAATTTCCCCAGTAGAAAGGTCTTGGGTTTAATGGGAATTTCAGCTAATGTGTTACAATAGTTATAATGTTCAGAATAGAACATAGGAGGTGGTCTATAGCTAGCTATGAAGTGGTAATTAGTTTTGCTTAGAGAGATTTAGACATATAGGAGTTCATGTGGTGTCCCAAGGAATCTGTCCTGAGGTGATGATATCCTTGACAAATACTGATACACCCACACAATTCTAAGTGGGTATGAAGATGTGATATGCATGAACAGAGGCATTGCTTTCATTGCTTTGAAACCATGTTTCTACACACACACACACACACACACACACACACACATATATATATATATATATATATATATATATATATATATGTATATATATATATATATATATATATATATATATATATATATATATATATATATATATATATATATATATATATATATATATATATATATATATATGTATATATGGGTCTAGGACTATTCACTGAAAACACAATTCACTGAAAACACAAGTCATTGAAACACATTTCACTGAAAGTTATATATGGCCATTTCCCCACTGTAGTGCAACCCTGGAGTTAGAATATATAGTAAGGGGGTGCCCCCCACATTGGGAGGTGTGGGTGGCGTAGCCCCCCCACATCGTTTGGCTATATATTAAGTTTAGGAAAAAAGTAATTTATTGAAATTATAAGTATCCATGTGCATAGTTAAAAATACTTAAAATAGGTGGGGGGGCTATACTCCCCCACACACACCCCTTACTATATATTCTAACTACAGGGTCACACTACAGTGGGGAAAGGCCATATATAACTTTCAGTGAAATGTGTTTCAATGACTTGTGTTTTCAGTGAATTGTGTTTTCAGTGAATTGAGCTTTCGGTGAATTGTGCACAGTCCAATGTTCTTCAGTGAAATGTGCTTTCAGTAAATAGTTCTAGACCCATAAATATATATATATATATATATATATATATATATATATGTGTGTGTGTGTGTGTGTGTGTGTGTGTGTGTGTGTGTGTGTGTGCGTGTGTGCGTGTGCCTGCGTGTGTGTGTGTGTATACATATGAATGTGTTCAAATTGTGGGAAAGCCTCAAAGTTGTGCATTTTTTGTTAAAATTCCTAGCACTGAACAGAATCACATTGATGTGTTCCAAATTATAACTTGCTAGGATGGAATGTCCATCTGATGGACTCTGCCTAAAAAATGCATTATGATGAGCACAAAGGCTTTAGCCAGAATGCAAATGCCTTGGTAAGAGAGGTGAAGGCCATACCTGGCAAATCAGGAAGACCTTTCAGCCGTATCATTCCAAGCTGATATACTGGATACCCCTAGAAAGACACCTACTACATAGTCAATTATTAAAGCCTTTTATCTCATCTTTGAATTTCATCATCATTCTGGGTGAAAACAAAATGCCACTTAAGAGCAGTGTCTTTCCTGCCTCAGCATCATTCATAGCAGCTCAATTAAATCCTTGTAACTGGAGGCAACTGATATAATTATCTATTAATTGATCATTTAATTAGATTATTTTATTCGTTATCTATAGATCTATATAGAGCTATATATAGAGAGAGAGCTCTCTCTCTCTCTCTCTCTCTCTCTCTATATATATATATATATATATATATCTTTATCGTTGCTTAGTGTGTACTCCTTGAAGGCTGTTCAGCTGAGGAGCTTGGGTTTTATGTGTGCTCTTCTTTGAATTGTATTAAACTTGGAACAGCAGCCTTTTGTTAGTCTTTTATTTAATTATAAATTATACCCTTCTTCTTGTTCCTCTGATTAGAGTTTCTAATGGGAAGACTATCAGATTATAATGATATTTGACAGGATGGAGGGTCTAACAACCCTTGTCACTTCCTGGATACTGGCTCCAGAAAGACATCTAACTATTCTCAGTCAGTATTACTGAAACAGTACCATTCTTTGGTGCAGTCTCAGTGGGACATAAAGGCTTGATCACAGGATCATAGGATCATAGGAAGTTACTAGGCTAATGGCCCGGGGTCCCTTACAAGCTTAGCCAAATTTTACACTTGTTATCGTGATCATCACTTATTGCCCCTGTCTGGCTTGAAGTCAGTTCAGCTCAGTTCCTTTATTTGTACCCATAGGTAAATTTAGTTTACAGTCACATCGTTGTGACTCTTACAGGTATGTGCCATAGGTGTTTGTGTGAAGGATGAAGGTAGGTGCATTGCTGCATATATTAATGTCTGATGTTTCTTAGTCTTTAGCCTGGGAAGCTTGGGCAGTGTTCTCTTAACAACCTCAGCATATGTTGGTTTAGTGAAAGTGCTCTGTGCTGTATGTCTATATGTCTTGTGTTTACTGAATGTGTTTTAATGTGAGAAGATAGCCTCCAGGTTAAGTAAATAGTTACATGTCTCACATACTAAATTATTGTGAGGTAACAAAAGAGAGTCTTTGGTAAGCATTAGGCAGTTACTACACTGCCTCAAAATACTTAACAGCATCGGGCTGGCTAGAGAAGGGGAAATAGCTGACAGATTCCATGCTGTCCAATACAGATTATCGGATATGGGACACTTGCCTGAGATTTCATACTGTCCAGTACAGCTGAAGGGGTATAGGACAGCTGGCTGAGATTCCATACTGCCCACTACAGATGAAGGGATATAGAACAGCTGCCTAAGATTCCATACTGTCCACTACAGATGAAGGAGTATAGGACAGCTGACTGAGATTCCATACTGTCCAGTACAGATGAAGGGGTATAGGACAACTGCCTGAGATTCCATCCTCTCCAGTACAGATGAAGGGCTATAGGACAACTGCCTGAGATTCCATATTCTCCAGTACAGATGAAGGGGTATAGGACAGCTGACTGAGATTCCATACTGTCCAGTACAGATGAAGGGGTATAGGACAACTGCCTGAGATTCCATACTCTCCAGTACAGATGAAGGGGTATAGGACAATTGCCTGAGATTCCATCCTCTCCAGTACAGATGAAGGGCTATAGGACAACTGCCTGAGATTCCATATTCTCCAGTACAGATGAAGGGGTATAGGACAGCTGACTGAAATTCCATACTGTCCAGTACAGATGAAGGGTATAGGACAGCTGCCTGAGATTCCATACTCTCCAGTACAGATGAAGGGGTATAGGACAACTGCCTGAGATTCCATACTCTCCAGTACAAATTAAGGGGTATAGGACAACTGCTTGAGATTCCATTCTCTACAATACAGATGAAGGACTATAGGACAACTGCCTGAGATTCCATACTCTCCAGTACAGATGAAGGGGTATAGGACAGCTGACTGAGATTCCATACTGTCCAGTACAGATGAAGGGTATAGGACAGCTGCCTGAGATTCTATACTCTCCAGTGCAGATGAAGGGGTATAGGACAACCACCTGAGATTCCATACTCTCCAGTACAGATGAAGTGTATAGGACAGGTGTCTGAGATTCCATACTCTCCAGTAAAGATGAAGTGTATAGGACAGCTGCATGAGATTCCATTCTCTCCAGTACAGATGAAGGGTATAGGACAGCTGCCTCAGATTCCATACTGTCCAGTACAGATAAAGGGGTATAAGACAGCTGCCTGAGATTCCATACTCTCCAGTACAGATGAAGGGTATAGGACAGTTGACTGAGATTCCATACTATCTAGTACAGATGAAGGGGTATAGGACATCTGACTGAGATTCCATACTGTCCAGTACAGATGAAGGGGTATAGGACAGCTGCCTGAGATTCCATACTCTCCAGTACAGATGAAGGGTATAGGATAGGTTAAGAAGAGGATAACTGACTGGGCTATAAAAGGGTGATAAACTAGGATATGGATAATGGATAAAAGACTGTGCTGTGACTACTATACAGATACAGATGCAGTTTTTGTAATAGCTACAGTTAATGTAAGTGAGTAGTTTCAAGTGCAGTAACAGTATAGCTGTCAGTCAAGTAATAAAGTTATATCACTAAGGTAACCTTATACTGTGGCACTGTAAAGCAGTAGCTTTAAATACAATAACAGTATAGTAATTAGAATAAGTAGAGCTTCAACAATACCAATGAGCAAAAAGTGCAGTCATATCAAACAGATACTTATTACACCTGAATGGGGTACTTTGTATCTAGCTGGCTTCATCTGACCATAACAACTGTCATTTATCTTTTTCTCAGTTTGCCTGCATTTGTCTGTATTAAAGTCATGATATTTAATGCAGAATGTTTTTGCTGAGATGGTTGCTTGTCTTTTTCATTATAACTACTCTGTCTCACTTCAGACTGTACAATTAAGGTTGTTGTCATCTGCTTTTTAACATTATACAAGAAAGTATTAACATTAGTAGAAAGTCAATAGTTTGTACCAAGATAATGCAATGGATTTTATTCTTCATATTGCAGAACTTTCTCCTTTTGTCTCTTCCTCATTGTTGACTGGCCATATCATTTATGTTGTGGAAGATGTTTTCTGTGGAGCCATGCCTAATATTTTCAGGCCGTATGAATGAATGCTAAGATTGTCCAATACAATAAATGTGTCTAAGACATGCATTGAATATTTCCATTTCAAAAACCTACTTGCAAACTTTCCATTATGTATTCAGCTATAGTCATATATCTGAATAATTTAATCTTGATGCATTGTGAGTCTGATCTCTTTACTAATCTTGTTTATTATTATTTATTAATATGCACCTAATAAATAATGGCACATTTGCATATCACTAAATGTATAAATGTATAAATAATTAAATCTAAAATATTACATTAAGATGCAAAAGAGGAAAAAAAATGACTCAGCCTCATATTCCACATCAGTGAACCAATTATTTTATTTATCAGAATGCAGTCTTTAAATCAAATAAGATAAAATACATTGGCCTTTAAATTCTAACTTTTAGTTTTGACATCTCTGGTATGTATAATTGTTTCTGAATTTTTCAAAAAGAAACAAAAATTAATTTTAGTTTTATCTCAGGAAAGTTAAAGGAAAATACATTTCATAAAGTCACATAAATTAATCAATTTGTACACTGGAAAACTTAAAAGGTTTGAATTAATTTGTCCTGGCTGCTAAATGTCTGAGCAACAGCTATCGGTTTGTGATAACAGCTATAGTCTTGCTTCTGTGATAAATCTGAAAGGCCTAAACAGACGAAAGATGTCACAAACCACTCTTCACTAGCTTGCAAATGTGGTTGTGATAACAGCTGTAATCTTGCTTCTGTGGTAAATCCGGAAGGCCTAAACAGACGAAAGATGTCACAAACCACTCTTCATTAGTTTGCAAATGCCAATACACTTTTTATTTATTTCTTGGAGCTGTCTACATCTTCAGATTATTATTTTTCTTTACCTGTTCTAGAAGACATCTGTATAATCTACTAATCGTTTTTGTTTGACTTCTTCAACATCTACTGATATGATTACTACACCATAACATAAGAATAAATATATTTAATCCAAAATTAGCTTACTGATATATGTGCCACTTTATGGCTTAATTTTTTTAATGTATTTTATTTGTCCTTTGATAACTGGGAAAGTCAGATGCAAGCTGCTTGCTAAAATGCAAATAGAAGAAAGCAAAATGTAGAAAGTTAATGTTTATGAAAGAATGCTTTCTTTACAATTATCTGAATTATCTGAATTATTATTTTTGTCTTTCAGTAAAAATTTGTTTTAGCAACGGGTAGCAGCATACTCTTTAAAATACATATAATGTGTAAAATGTATTTTAATGACGTAATTATAACCAATTGCATTAATGGTAAACCCCTCTAGTCTGCTAAATTAATTTGAATATTGCTGTAAAACATTGTAGGCTCTATTAATTATACTGAATCTTCAACAAACAACACATATCATTTATACCATGTTTGCTGAAATATATTTAACATACAATCAAACTGCTTTATATCTTAGCAGCAAGAAATATACTATGTGATATAATGAAACAAGGATTATGTGATAGTACAATTTTTTGTAAAATT
This sequence comes from Protopterus annectens, assembly GCF_019279795.1. NCBI lineage: Eukaryota > Metazoa > Chordata > Ceratodontiformes > Protopteridae > Protopterus > Protopterus annectens. Next base: position 650,946,598 of record NC_056751.1, on the reverse strand, counting down.
TACAGCATTGTCATAATTTATATCCATCAGGTTTCAGGTTGACATCCATGTTCAGTATTATTTTCTCTATCTTATGCCTCCTGGTTGCATGGATAATCTGTATCTGGTTGCCTGGATAATCTGTATCTGGTTGCATGGATAATCTGTTTTTTTTTTCCTGTCATTCTGAACTGAATAATGCTGAGATTAGAAAATGAGAAATGAATGAACAAATCAATGAATGGATAAATAAGTGAAACCCAACAAACCCAGTAAATCTAATAAATACACAAACACATGCACCACCATGCTATACCAGCATATAAACAGCTGCAAAAATGCAGCTGTACCCTGTAAGACCAAGCGCCGGACAAACCCCAGATATAAGCCCACATGGTGGAACCATCATATCAACAAGCTTTACAATTTGTAGAAAAGTAAGAAGAGTAATTATCATAATGATAAAGGCCTTATCATTGAAATAAACAAACAACTCATCATCTTAATAAAATCCACCAAAGCCAGATTTGAGAATAACATAGCTATCTAGGCAAAAGGCAATCACAAGGTCATGTTTACTTATGTTCCTAATCTGCAAAGTACAACATAGAAATATACTGAGCTGATTATGAATGATGTTACCTACTCCAAGGCTGAAGATGTAACAAAGCTACTGCTGATAAATTTGACTCTACCCTGTGTGCCCTTTTCTTGTCCCTCAAGATATAAATAAAACTAGTTCAACTCCAGCTGTTATGCAATACCAATTCCTAAATGCTTTATCAAAAGCTAAAAGTAGTGCATTGACGGGTCTTGACAATATCCATGGATACATCTAAAATAAAATATAGCATGATTTAGCCACATCCCCAAAAACACTGTTCAACTTTATCCTCTGTAAAGGTTTTGCTCCTTACAAATGGTGAACAGCTACAGTCATTCCACTGCATAAGGGAGGACCTTCCATAGATGCAGGCAATTAAATACCCATAAATCTGACCAGCCTCCTAGGCAAAGCAAAAGAAAGATTAATCATGGAAAAAAAAAAGCAATAAGGACACAGGAAACCTGAAACACTAGACCTGTCTCCATTTGGATTCATCAAGGGCAATTCATGCTTAGTCAGCCTGGTGGATGGATGAAGATAAAAAGGTACACACTACATTCCCTGACCTGGCCATAGCTCTTGACACAATTACCCACTCATGCATAGTAGAAAAGCTAAATAATTTGGGAATAAACCCCTATATCACCCACTGAATTGTCAACTGGCTCACTAATAGGATGAGACAATCATACTAGGTGATGTTAATATTCATTGACATAAGCTCACCCCCAACTACTCCAGTGCTTGTATTAACCTGTTCAGCTTCAGTCAACTTATTTCTTCTCCCACTCACATATACAAAAACTCCAGCTCCATACTTGACTGGATCTTAACTTCCAACCCCAGTCAGTATCACAATTCCACCACTTTAGCAGACTCATTAAGTGATCACCTCTCTATCTCTATACTAAGACTACATTCTCAAACCCCTAAAACCCACTTCTATAGAAACTGCCATAATCTGTCCAAATTCAATGTAGAAACTTTCAACAACCAACTCTCCATGATCAATTGGTCTCACCTGTATAACCTTCCTCTAAATGATGCTGTTCTTGAATTTAACAAAATCTTTCTAAACATACTAAATGCCCTAGCTTCCATTAGAAAATTAGGATCAAACCAAATCCCACCCCCTGGCTCTCCTAAGATACACTTTCCACCATGAAAATTAGAGACAATATCTGGAAGCAATGGTCTAAGTCAAAATCTCCTTCTCTCCTCCTTAAATATAAAGAACTCAGAAACAACACTAAAAAACTTATTATTCAGGATAAAACAAACTTCTGTCAAGAAGCCCAATCCACCCAGTTTTCTAATCCCCCCAAAAATTCTGGCACACTATGAACAGAATACTGCATCCTGGTAAACCCGCTACCCACAACCCCTTCCCTAACAATTCTCATCTTGAACCTGCCACTCTTCTAAGTAACTGCTTTATAGAGTCTATCAGAAAACTGATCCTCCTAGACAACAGCCATAAACTACCTCTAACGCCCTTGACCACCCACCCCAATCAGCCTTCTTCCTGAAACCTGTTTCCAGTGCCTACAGCAAATCCCTTCTGCTGAAACTCAAACCATGCTTATCCTCTTTTGACAACCTACCCCAACAATTTCTTAAACTTGATGCCAACTCTATAGCTTATCAAATCACAATTATTATTAACCATTCTATAAAGAATCCTCTGTCCCCGTGATCTGGAAATCCTTCTATACAAATACACTTAACAAGGGAGGTAACTCCACCAAACCTACCAATTACTGACCAATAGCCATCCTCTCCCCTCTCTCAAACATTTTTGAGATATGCATTCAAAGGCAACTTCTGACCTATTTACTTCATGAAAACCTCCTTACCCTGTCTCAGCATGGATTTAGACCTCACCACAGCACATTCACAGCTCTTCTATCTTTTACCCAGACTGCAGCAGAAGCAGATGTGTCTTCCTCAACTTTTCTAAAGTGTTTGACACCATCTCCTACCCTAAACTCCTCTGTAAACTATGTGAACTTAACCTCTCCACCCCCGCTATCCTCTGATTTTCCAGCTATCTCAACAACAGACTACAATCTGTTAGATGGCTGACTTCTCACTCACCCTTCTTACCCATCCAACCAGGTGTCCCCCAATTATCCATCCTTGGCCCCCTCCTCTTTAATGCTTTCATGAACAATCTTCTCTTTCTCTGCACCTCATCATCACTAATCCAATATGCTAATGACTCTACCCTTATTTCCCTCTCTAACAACCCCACTGACCTCCACTCTCTAACACAGACTTCCTTTAACAACATAGAACACTGGCTAATTGACAACCAATTAATCTTTAACCCCAAGAGAACCAGACTCCATCTTTTCCTCCCAAAATCTTCATCCCATCTTAAAACGTCTTTCAGTCTCTCTCTTCTCTAGACAACACCATTATTTATGCTGACTCCATTACAAAACTCCTAGGAATTACAATTGATGACCAACTTAAATTTGACCATCACATCCTACAGTCCATTAAAAAGACTAATCAAAAATTTGGTTTACTACATAGATGCAAAATATTCTTCTAACACACCTAGGACCTCACTCGCCCCAGCCTATCTCCTCCTCTGCCTACTCTATGCCTCCCATATATTCAGACACATCCAAGCAAATCTCTTAATCAAACATGAACAAACCTATAACCAAATAGTCAGATTTGCCTGTAATCTACCCTACAAATCCTATCACTACCTCATCGTAAAAAACTACAGTGGCTCGAGTTCCCACAACTACTTTAACTTCACAGCTACAAATGGCACATTCTCTTCTCTACAAACCTGCAAACTGTCCCTCCCTGACCAGCCTCCTATCTATTTACAAACTGGCACAATCTCTCCATAGTACTGACCAGGCACTAGTAAACACCTAAAAGCCTAACAAAACTATAGACAGGTTACTTAATAAATGCATCCATATCTCAAACCTGGAACAAACTCCCAACTAACACAACATATCCAATCATTTCTCCTCTTCAAAAAAGAATTGAAAAACTACCTTATCAACTCTCCTTTCTGTAACTGCTACCACTCCACCTAATCTTCTGCTACCCCATACAGTTACAGCCCAACTATTCCCTCCATACATTATATATACTTATGATCCTGTCAACCTGTAGCAACACCACTGAGCACTCTTAAAACTTAACTTTCCTCCCACCTTTACCCACCCCCTTTTACTATTCAATTCCCTGGCCACCACCACTCTTTCCTTCACTCCACTCTGATGTAACTTTACCCCCTGGATTCAGCAAGCTCTGCACAGAGTGCCTGAATAGTGCAAGAGCTGCTGCATGCAATATGACCACTGAGCGATCCAGGAATGAGCCCCCAGGACATGCACGAGTGTGCCTACACTATTCCTGCACAGACACCACTACTATGTGCTAATTACCTCATTTGCTGGTGAAAACCATGCAAATGAGGTGAATTAGTGATCCAGGAAGCAGGTAGGCATCTGTGCAGGAATAGTGTAACCTGCAGAAATGTATTCGGTTACTAACCAAATACATTTCTATAATTACAAAACTGAGGCATGACAGCTCGAAAGAAAGCATGTATTCAATGAAGTAGGCAGGCCAATGGCCAAATATATGGCCATTGGCATGAGAAATGCTTGCAAATTTATAAAAAAAATGTTTATTTTTTTTTTGGCTGATGTTGGCCGTTTAAGCATTGGGCAGCGGTGTGCAAAAGGAATCTCCCTGAAAATAAGAAAAAAGGGGGAAAATAAGCTTTTAAACCCAAATCAACATTTTGCCATAATAGTCAATGGCATGTATAAGACAACAATACCAGGGAATAGTGGTTGCTAAGGGGGAAGTCTCAGTGTGAGTGTGGTAACTATGAATTAGCATTCTATTTTTTGCAAATGAGGGGATTGATACTGAATCACAGATTTCCTCTCAGTGTTAGTTTGCACCCAACCATGTAGGTGCAGCAACACCATTGTATAAGTCTAAGAGGTGGATGACCTCATAAGGGAGAGTGTCATGGATGCTGTAAGCTTATTGGAGCTCTGTGACAGGTGTTTGCCCTAAGCTAAACAGAACTAAGGAAGGGGGTGTGTCTGAGGCTGCCTAGAAGTGTTTACACTGCCTAAACAGGTGTGCGTTCTGTGCACTGGGTTTCAAACAAAAAAAAAACAGGAAATAGCAGCTCTGTTCACATTTGAGCATTGGGTATGCACAGCGTGCCTCGGGGCTTAAACAAGAAGGCAATGGGAAGGGAAAACAGCAGTAGAAAGGCAGTCAAGAAGAACTAGCATAGCTGGCAGGTGAAATGTATCAGAATCAGCCAATTATACATGGAACAGCCTAGCACACTACTATAAACTATGCAAACATTTTCCAGTCTGTTTTTTCCCACAAACTCTACACCACTGGTGTACACAGATGGGGAAATCTTACCTGACAAAACTAACAAAATGTTAGGAGCTGCTGTCACTCTCATACATCAATATCTGAAAGAGGCTGAGGGTGGTGAGGATGTGAATGCTGATGACCAACCCATAGTGAGGAGAAGTAGATGAGTGTAAAGACCCAGGGTAACCTACGAGGGGTGAAATGAGCTAGAGATAGTGGAGTGCTATAGGGTGGACAGGGACATTCTACAGCAAATTGTTGAGCTGTGCCAGCCACATCTCACACACAGAAACAATAGAGGGGATCCCATCCCAGTGGATACCAAGGTATGTGTAGGCTTAAGAATACTAGCCATAGGTACCTTCCAAAGGGCAACTGGAGATATCATCGGGATCTCACAGGCATCAGCATCCAGGGAACTCCACCACTTCCTGGATGCCATGTCAGCACATGCCAGTGAACACATATATTTCCTCAACACTTGTGAGGCATTGACCAGCAATATGCATCTCTTCCACAAAGTAGCAGAATACCCTGAGGCAGTCGGTGCTATAGACTGCACACACATGCACATCAAAGCACCACTCGGTGTGCGGGGTAGGGTCTACATAAACAGCAAGGGCTTCCCCCTCCATCAACTGCCAAGTCATGTGCGATGCCCAGGGCATTATTTTGAATGAGCTGGCAGGTCTGGAAGCTATCCCGACTCCCACATCTGGCATATGACACAGCTGTACCAGTCATTTGCCAGTGGTGACATCCCATATGGCCACCTAGTGGGGGATGCTGGCTACACACTTGAGCCATGGCTGATGACACCCCTCAGAAATGCACACACACATCTGAACAAGAACTCCATAATGAGGTACACGCACAAACCAGAATCATAATAGAGCATGTGTTTGAGATACTCAAGTCACGATTCCGCTGCCTGGACATATCCAGTGGAGCCTTGCAGTACGCTCCAGCTACATGTACACAAATGTTCATAGTATGTGCCATGCTACACAATATGATCCTGCGGAAACAGCTGCAGCAGAAACAGCACAGAGCAAGGCCACACAGCCCCCTACCATTGCCAAGGCCATCACAGGCACAGAGGGACTCAGAGGAGGAACTACCTGAGCCTGCCCATTTAGGCAGAAGGAAGAGTGCCCAGTATGCCCAGGCCTTGGCAAAGAGGTAACGCATAGCACATACACTGACATGGTAGGGACCCAGGAAATGACACCTCTCTTTGACTCGCACATACAGTAAAAGGGATGCCAAACATGACACTACCTTTGCTTTACTATGTATAGGGAGTGTACTATGCATATCCGACATAGTACATCCTCCAGCACCGTCCTCAATACTGGCACAGCCACAAGGTAAATCACTCTTCCTATCAATTACTGAATGGAGTAGTATGTTCTGATAGTTGGATCTATGGTATGGACATGAACATGCAAGGGAATCGGGTGGCTGAATGGGATGGCAGCAGATAGTGAACACCTAGATGGGCAGCATGAAATCCATAACAAATACTGATGTCAACATACTAGGCAATACTAGACATGGTGACAAATCCCACTGCAGTACATGGGATGGCCCAAATGTGTGTCCATAGGACACACACATGCATGTCAGTGAGGCTCACATACCCATCACCAGCCTCAGCCAGCAGGACAGGTGTAGATGACCATAAAGAAAGGCTGGGCTAAGGTCTTCAATTGATGGCAATGGTGAACAGCCTCCCTCCAGACTTACACAGATAGACAACAACAGGTCTGGCAGTTGTATGTTAGTTCTGAAGGGTAAGAAGTCTGAAACTGAAATGTAGGTCAATAAAACCTAAGATCTGTACTCTACTGATATGCCTCCAGTCTGCATGATAGGTCAGTATACAAAATGAAATGGAAGCCAACAGAGCACCTGAAATACCAGTACAGTCATAGCAAATGTTTAAAGTTGTCAGGTGTGCACCCCCCCCAACAATCCTATGTAAAAATGCAGTAACATGTAAGTGTGAGGAATAATATCAGTGGAGCACAGATTACTCGAGCTGTACCAATCTAGAGGATAGATTGTTGCATGTCTACAATATGCAGGGGTCCATGTGTTAGTTTATGTGTTTTACATTGTCTGGAAGTGGTCAGCATGTAGGCATGGAGGGTTGTGTCTCGGTGGCTTATTGGCAGTGCAATGGTTGACAGGGCCATGTTCTGACAACTGTAGTGCCAACCACAATGCTCCTCAGCAATACTCATGTCAGCAGTCATCCATACTCACTGTCCAGATGTCAATATCTGTCACTGTCTGAAAGATGGACATGCCATGAATGTGGGTCCATGCATACACACAGTACACAGGTGGAAGTACCCTAGACAGAGTACATAAAATGTAACTGTCAGCTGCACACAACTTTCGAATTGTACATACAGGTTAGCAACACATTAGTTGTCCATGTAGTATGGAATACTGATGCAGTCTGGCCAATCACTGGCAGACCACAAAAGGCACAGTTATGAAGTAATGAGAGACTGCCTATGTCCCCATACAAAGCAGCATAAGAAAATGTCCCAGGTATATCTGTGAGTCATCTGCAGGTAGCTTCCATATCACACATGCACTCAGCTCACCCAACCATCAGCCACAGGTTTATCATAGGTCATATCCTTGCTGTTGGGAAATGAGGACAGTATGATCCCACTTTTGTATGGGAATACCCACAGAATGCAACATGCTGAAGAGGCATCCAGTGCAGGTGTGTCCCTAGCTGTAACCAGCACCCTGCCTGTATCCAGACCAATGGATTAATATGGACAGGTACTATTGCCATTAACACCTCACACACTTACCCTATCACCTCAGGGGAATTCATTGGCTCACAGCCTGGAATGTATTAGTGACAGAATGCACTGGCCTGCTACAGATGGCCTGCATTCCTACCAAATGGCCTACAGTCCTCTGTCAAAGGCCTGTGCCTCACCCATAGTGTCAATGTATGGTATATAACGGGGTCCCAACTAACAACCTAACACAGTCAACAGAACACAAATGCAAGGCCATGTTGACAAATCCCAGTAGCATGCCCACCATGTCCAACTGCATGAACTGTGGACCAACCCCTAAATGCCACTGGGATGAAGGGCTAACTACAAGGATTCTTCTCAGATATATTGCTCACATGTTAGGAAGAGGATAGAATAACAGAGTGGGGGTGTAGAAGTATGGACGTCATGCAGTGTGTGAAGTCTGAAACTCTGATGTGTGCCCATACTACCCTTGCCTGCAAACCCAGGAATGGGTGGCTACAAGCCTGCTTGTAAACCACAATGTGAAGAGGAACTGACCAGATATATAAGCCCTGCTTCTAGGTAACCTATGTGAATCTGTACAGCAGAGAGGTATGGCCATAGCAGGATATGGCCATTCTGTTAAGTCAATATCTGTCCAAGAAGGGAATCCTCAGCCACCATAGTACCAAGGTGCTGGACCATTTACACTGACCCATCAGCAAATGTCTGCAGCTACCCCTCCAGAATGGCATGAGTGTGTAAGAATTTGTAGGCTGCAGACCACAATACTGGGCACAGCTTCATTCATCTTGTATTTCCCAGGAAACAACTGTGAGCAAATAATTATATCTGTCAGTAGCTGATGACATAATACATCACAGTGTAAAACAGTACATATGTCTGAATATCTCTGCTAACACCAACCATGTAACAAAAGCAGTACAGACAGCAATAGTTATGGTATCCCACTATCTGTCACCCATTGTGCCTCCATATTGTCAACCTATCGACAGATATCCTGCAGAGACAGCTTGCTAGCTGTAGGTGTAGAACACCAAACCCTGGACTGGAGTACAACCTAACCTGGAATGGATTCACACACTCAATACAGAAGGTTATACTGGGTATGCTCCTACACTTACAGAAATGAACCCCATGTCTGACAACATAGTGGACTATACATATCTGTCATTCGCAGATGTCTGTGCGCACACACACACACACACACACACACACACACACACACACACACACACACACACACACACACACACACACCAAATTGTACACCATTCATGCTTTGCACACACATTGGATAGGAATACTTACACATATCCAAGGCCAACACACTATAATATGTCAAACATACACACATAGAGATGTGGGGAAGAGAGAGACAGACAGTGACAGAGAGAATTCCATTATGATGCCTGTCCCACCCACCACACATCCAATTGGCTGATATCACATGATGTGCTGATGTCAATCACTGTAGACATTCCTTTTTGTAACCCTCAGCCCTATAATATCTGTGGTGCTTGTGATAACTGTGTAACACAATAGTACAAATCAGTATTCATCTAGCATTTGTATACTAAGTCCTCTCAAATGTAAAGTTGTGTGTGACTGAGAGTGTGTGTGTGTTTCCAGAGGAATGATTTATGTCACATTCACACACACTGCACTTCCCATTGCCCATGTTAGCACTCCTGCAGATGTCAGTCACCTTGAAATAACCCTCTGGCCAAGACACAGTTCTATAAGCTACATGGTGCTTGTGATACGTGTGTAATACTGTAGTGTAAAAAGCTAGGTAGGGAGGAGTTCTAGTCCCAGGCATGGCAACTGTGAAACTATGTGTGAGTGTGTGGGGAGATGAATGATTTTGAGGCCATTCTCACTCACTACACCTCCCATTGCCATACTTTAGCATGCCTGCTGATGTCAGTCACCTTGAAATAACCCTTTGGCCAAATCCCAGCCCTGTAAGCTACTTGGTACTTGCAATAACTCTGTAATACTGTAGTGTATCAAACTAGTTAAGTAGGAGTTCTAATCCTGGTCCTGGCAACTGAAAACTGTGTGCATTTGTGTGAGGGAGTGTGTGTGTGTGTGTGTGTGTGTCTTTGATGATACCTGATTTTATGAACATTCACACTTACTACTCTCCCCTTACCCCTCTTTTAGCACTGCTGCTGATGTTACTTACCTTCAATAATCCTTTGGACAGCTTTTCAACATATAAGTTCTGTGGTGCTTGTGATACCTGTATAATACTATAGTGTAGCATACTAGGCAGGTAGGAGGCAACTGTGTGTGTTTGTGTGAGAGAGTATGTGTGTCTTTGATGACACCTGATTTTATGGACATTCACACTTACTGCTCTCCCCTTACTCCTTCTTAAGCACTGCTGCTGATGTTACTCACCTTCAAAGATACCTTTGGACATCTCTTCAACATATAAGCTCCATGGTGCTTGCAATAACTGTGTAATACTATAGTGTATTATACTAGTTAGGTAGTAGTTCTAATCCCAGACATGGCAGCTGTAAAACTGTGTGTGTTTGTTTGAGAGAGTGTGTGTGTCTTTGATGATGCCTGATTTTATGGACATAGTGTAGCATACTAGGCAGGTAGGAGCTCTAATCCCAGACATAGCAACTGTGTGTTTGTGTGAGAGAGTATGTGTGTCTTTGATGACACCTGATTTTATGGACATTCACACTTACTACTCTCCCCTTACCCCTCCTTTAGCACTGCTGCTGATGTTACTCAAGCTCAAAGATACCTTTGGACAGCTCTCCATATAAGCTCCATGGCACTTGCAATAACTGCATAATACTATGGTGTAGCATACTAGTTAGGTAGGAGTTCTAATCCTGATCCTGGTCACTGTGAAAATGTGAGTGTTTGTATGAGAGAGTGTGTGTATCCTTGTAGAGACATGATTTTGTGATCATTCACACTTACATCACTTCTCTTTCCCCTCCTTTACCACTGCTGCTGATGTTACTCAGCTTCAAAAATACCTTGGCACAGCTCTTCATCATGTAAGCTCTATGGTGCATGCCATAAATGCAGAACAATGTAGTAGCAATAACTACATAGGTATGGGTTTGAATGTCATCTGTGGTAAGTGTTTGTTTGTGTACATATGTCTACGTATGTGTATGTGTACGTATGTCTGTACCTCAAATATATTGGCCCCATTTATACCCAGTCCACATCTCAGTGCCTAACTTTGGCATTCCTGCCGATATCATCTGCCTTAGAAGTACCTGTTGTCAACAACCTTAAAGCATGTAAGGTCAGAGGTGCATGTGGTAAATGCGTAAAATAATGATCCAAAAAGATTGTTAGATAATGGTTTGAACCTCATCCCTGGTAACTGTAAATGTGTGTAGAGTAAATTATTTTTTGATATCTCTCACTCACAACATCACCCAATGTCAGTATTTACAAGGGCTGGTGATGTTTCTCACTTTAAAAGTACCTTGGGACAACATCCATCCTATAAGCTCTGTGGCATGTGTGATAAATGCAGTATACTGTGGTAGCAATACATAGCTAGGTAGGGGTTTGAATCACAGTGCTGGCAAGTGTGTGTGTGTGTGTGTGTGTGTGTGTGTGTGTGTGTGTGTGTGTGTGTGTGTGTGTGCGTGTGCGATCAGTATTCTGTGTGGGGGTTATGTTGAGGACCTAGTTTATGTCACAATGTCCACATTACAAGGCCAACAGATGTCAAACACCAGACAGGTTGGTGTAGACAATCCACAGCCCTAAATGTGACACCATGGATTAGTGAACAATATAGACAACCCTTCTATTACTCAGAGAACACTCTCAATCCATGTATCATACACAAACACACTTGGCTAGGCAACAACCATTATATTGATAGTTCCCTTGCATATTGACTCCCAGATAGTAACCACGGTGTGATAGCAGTGGACTACATGCCTGTTGACCACAACAGTGCCACTGACATCAGAAAGGACTTTGATGTGTTACATCTCCTGAGTGTGTGTTATCCAGCAAGTAAACGGACATGGCACCCTGTTCCATCCCCCTCAGTAGCCAAATAAATGTGTACAGTGGTCCTTTTGCCATGTTCCCCACTGGACGCCTGCAGCAACTTTAGAGTCTGTAAACGTACCCCATAAAGGGAATACCATGCCTTATACACATTCCCTGTATGGACAGGCAGCACTAACTCCACTTAATATCAATATCATACTGTCAATGTAGGTGCAATCATGACCTCAGTTACATAGCCAGGTCTCACCAAATGAAGTCAGGAACGCTACATCAGAAGATACCGATCTGTCTACACAACATGCCCCAAGACCTCAAGTACACTTACACACATCAAAGAACATGTATGTGGGACATGTACACAACCCAGACACTGTCCATGTTATGGAATATAGATCACATACATGGGAAGTAGTGCACATTAGTGGCCACCCACAATAGAATCCCAGATGAGTGGATAGTGAATACAATAGCAACCACTTGGGACCACTCCAGGGACTACACCCCTGAGCCACACTGGGGACTATTGTCATGTAGCCTAATGCCAAGGTATTCCCTTTGCCTAACCTTGTAGAGCCTTCAGGCCCGTTCACCTACTACACACCTGTGAAGCAATGAATCTATGGAACTCAGTACTGGCAAGTGTGTGTGTGTGTGTGTGTGTGTGTGTGTGTGTGTGTGTGTGTGTGTGTGTGTGATAATTTTGAGGCCATTCACACTCACTACACCTCCCATTGCCCTATTTTAGCATGCCTGCTGATGTCAGTCACCTTGAAATAACCCTTTGCCCAAATCTCAGCCCTATAAGATCCTTGGCACTCGCGATAACTGCGTAATACTGTAGTGTAGCAAACTAGTTTGGTAGGAGTTCTAATCCTGGTCCTGGCAACTGTGATAATGTACATGTTTGTGTGTGTGTGTGTGTGTGTGTGTGCATGCATGTGTGTGTGTGTGTGTGTGTGTGTGTGTGTGTGTTGTATGGTATGTGAGATAAATGTGTAGCACTGTAATGGCAGTACATAGCCAGGTAGGCGTTTGAAACTTAGTACTGGTAAGTGTGTGTTTGTATGTGTGTTATCAGTATCCTGTTTGGGTGTTGGGGTGATTGTGTAATAACAGAATCCATTGCAGTGTGGGTTTTGCTACATTATTATGTCCATATTACAAGACCAACAATTGTCAAACTCTGTAGAGGTTGTTGTAGACAATCCACAGCCATAAATGTCTACTGCCATGTGCAATTACTATGAGACAGTATGGATTAGTGAACAATATAGGCAACCATTATAATACCCAGCGACCACTCTCCACCCACGGATCATACACAAACATGCTTGGCTCTTTCTCTCTTCCTTTCTTCCTTTCTCTCTCTCTCTCTCTGTCTCTCCCTCTCTGGTAGATGTGGAAAAATGCATCTGTTTTGTATAGGCAGCGGCTTGATTTTTTTTTAGGTAATGCTCATGACTAGCTGATGGCCTGTGCATGGATTGGAGTTCCCCACTTGCTAATTGCATGTTGAACAGCTGTGGTATCATTCTTATAGCCAGTTGCATGGAGACACACTCCTATAACTAAGCAGTCCATGTGGGTGTTGGCCCTTTTCCTTCACTGTGAGCAGGACTTCATGTGGGTGTCTGACAAACAGCATCACAGACGATAGTTGGAAATACCTCTTACAAGAAACACTGTGGAGACAGGCCAACAAACTTGAGGGGGGTGTTCCAGACATGGGGACAGAATGTAAGTATTGCTATTCTACATTAGAAGTAATGTTGGTTTAACAGGGTTTGTGTGGCTATTGCTGTTCTGCATGATTTAAAGTCTGGCATGACAGTGTTATGTGGTTGAGGAAACTCTCACCTGTAAGACTATCTGCTGACTGGCTAGAGTTTGGAGTCTTAGATGTGGTGTGTTACTCACACATTTTCTGTCTTTATAAATGCAGTAGCATACTCTGATGGTTGCAGTCAATAAATGGTGACATCCATGTGTGTTACTGACTTCATGTCCCTCAGAAGAGATATGTCACAACAAACCCTGTTACACCAGCAATTTTCTCATTTTATCACAGCAATATGTCAATATTGGCCCTGTGTTTGTGCCTCTATCCCCCAAGTATGTCACCCTTTGTTCATATGTCATGCAGTAAGAGGTGCATATGTACAGTATATCATTATTTACTGACATCATTCCTGATATCAACCAGTGATATACCAGACTGCCAGACATGTTATGTATAGGAGACCTTATATTTGAGGACAAAACCTAGACATTCTGTTGTAGTCTGTACAGTAGTGAGGTTTGTGTATTTATGGTGATTGTTGACAGAGTGTCAGTATTGTGTGGCAGTGTATTGTGAATATGTTATTTGGCCTGTGTACAGGCTGTGGTAGATGTCAGGGTTCTTGATCCTGTTCTATTAGATGTTGCATGCTGCTCATTGCTGGTACCCTATAGCTTATCTGTTTGTAGGGCCAGACTGAGACATGTCCCATACCACAGTCAGGCATCAGACTACACAGTGAATTGGGCCAATATATGTAGGGTTAGTGTGTGAGTGGCAAATATGATGATGGTTTTATTCACACAGTCCATATAGTGTACTATTAATTAGGCTTACCATAATGTGACTGTGTTGAGATTTGTGGGTATGCACTTTCGCACTGGTGTCTGTTACTCCATGCTGTTACATGCCTATACTGCCTGCTATATTTGCAATTACATGTGTATTCCCTCATTTCCTTTTCGACTGTCTGTGTACTTAATAAAGGATTTTTGACTGTCTGTGTCCTTAATAAAGGATTTTTGACTGTCTGTGTACTTAATAAAGGATTTTCGACAGTATGTGTAATTAATAAAGGATTTTTGACTGGAAACAGACTGCCCGCCTTGCTTGGATTACTTTTGAATACTTAGTAATGCTGTACAATTATATATTTTCTATTATTACTTTTTGTTTTGTTTTGACTTAAGACGAGTTTACGTTCATTACTTCTACTACTATTGCCTGATCTGATTAATATACAGTGATTAACTAGAAATATATGGACTGAAAATCTTCCACACAGACAAGTTTCTTACACTGTTTTGTTTTTGGACCCACTACACTTTAGTGGGTTGTTATGAGACTTTGGGGATACTACGGAGATTATTTGTTTCTAATAATATATTCCAGTGCCTGCAGACACTGTTGAGTAAGACATCCATATTCCTACCATAAGTAGTAACCAATCTAATTTGTGAATTGTTGTCTGATGTTTTGTCCCTATAATGAAGTAAATTGTTCCTATCCAAATTGGATGCCCAGTGTTTGGCCTGATAGATGTTCCCTCTCTTTTAGCCCCTCTCCCTGAATATCATGGCTAAATCAACCTCATAAGAATGATAAGTGGATGCATCTGAACATATCCTTTTAATATGTAAAAACTGTGACTTTGGAATGTTTCTGCATATGTGAGGAGGATGAAAGCTGGTAGCATGGAGTAAGGAGTTGAACTACGGGTGTTTACAATAAACCTCAGATGTTAATGTATGGTCAGCATTTCTGGTTACTAACATGTCCGGAAAGGTAATTCTATCTGTGTCAAAAGTGGCTGTAAACTGAATCCCTCATTTATTATCATTCAAAAATTCAACAAACTCCTGAAGATAGTCTATATCTGACCTCCATACTAACCAGCAATCATCCAAATATCTCCTTCAAATGTCAATCTCGTCTATGTAGATGTTATGTGACCTATCATAAATCAGCTGTTCCTCAACATAGGCCATAAAGAGATCAGAATATATAGGGGCAAAGGAGACCCCCATGGCAGTTCCCTTAATCTGTAGATAGCAATTGTTTTGAAAGTAAAAGACATTTCTAATCAAAATATCAACCTACATTGGGGTTATTGTTGTGCGTATTCTCCCACTTAGTGTGCTGTTATACTGTACAGTTCTTGTTAAGAGGTTAAGTAGTTGTTAATCACACTATGTGTGGTTCTACATTACCCCACACTCTCCAAAGTGGAGGGCTGTGCACCCCACACCAGCACATCTATGTTTACCAACTCCAGGATTGCACTACATTGGGGAAGAAGACATATACCCTGCCAGTACCATTGTCAATTACATTAAACTGGTGGACTGATTATTTACTGATGTGATGTTTTGTCAATTTGGTCTTGGGGGAATTACATAGGCCAAAATGAGTTCACTGCAAAATGAAGTACATCCATGTGAACAATATTCTCTGTGTATAGCATCAACACGAAAGCCTCTGTGTGTATGTAATTCACAAACATTTGGTGTGTGCCACCCAGTACACTTTACCATTATCCACTGTAGAAGAGCTGCTTACATCAGCCACCATGTACTCACTTATATACACCCTTCAGACCTATCAGCCACGTGGCACATACAGTAACTGTTAGACAGACCTATTACTTGTGTTCAGCTGTACCCAGGATATGACACAGTCAATGTGTCACCGCAATGCCACACTCCTTGTAGGAAAGGACAGCAGACTAACATCCTGCTGACACATAGACACCTAAACAGCTATGATGCATCATGGCTGGACAGCTAAACACCCTGACTTGTAAACATTAATCATTCCAGCTGACAACACGTTAAACAGCATTACATTGCTAAACCTTAATACATTCACCCTGTGCATCAGAACCATATTAGCATGTCTTGCATTAATGGGATGGATGACAGGGATGTGGCACAGGTATCATCATTTGCACAGGGTGTTTTGTGGGTTTGCAAGAGGCCTAGGCTGAGCCATTTGGTTGCCATCATGTGTATGAGTTAGGAGGTTATTTATTAAATGGTCTGTGCAGAAATGTGTGCAGGTATGGAGGTTCCCTAGCTGTGTTGGTGATGTGTGTGTGTGTGTATGTATGCACACATTTCTGCCATGTGGCTGCCCTAGACAGGAGTATGTTGGACAGCTGCAGACCATACATGGCAGGGTGTACAGTTCACCATGTCTGGCCATGGACATGGGAACTGTGCCTGCCAGTAGTTGCACGGGCACTACCAGGCAAAAGCCCAGATATAGTACTCTTCCCTGCTGATGACAATTGTCTGCTGAATCTGTGTCCCTGTTGGGACCAGCCAGGACCATGTGCATGTGGCCCGCTGCATTGTGGTGTAGACAGTACCCCCCTGCAGTGCTGGTGCTGGTACTGCAATGACGGGAGCAGCTGTGAGTTGTTGCATGTCCACGTAGAACTCCACCTGTTGGTGTTGCTGACCTACGTCCACATGGCCGACACTCTACTCCCACCACATGCTCTACCACAGACACCAAACAGTTGAGGATTCCCACCATCTCACCCAAGCATCTATCCATGACCTCTGCAAAATAATGGTGGGCACCTGCAAGATCACGGATGTAGTCATGTGCAGGAAAAGTAGGCCTCTGGAGTCTCAGACTATCTCTGGTGTAATGTTCCATATATGCTTGTGCCTCCATGACGGCCCAAAACATGTGTCTGGTGACACTTGCTGTGGCACTTTTGCCAGGGGCATGATAGCAGCAGCCCTCCTATGAGCACCGCTGTACATCTGCCTGTGTGGTACCTTGCCAGTCATCTTGCTGTGACAGCTGTGTACAGACACACTTGACATAGTCACCACAGTTTCCTGTCCCATGCCACCACCCACCAACTGTCCCTCATCTATGGCCACTGGTGATGGGGTATGTATGGGCATTGTGACTGTGTACGGAGATGGAGTGGATAAAAGTGGGATGTCAACCAATGGCACAGATTCAGCTCCTGTCAACCCTGCCTGTGCCTCACTATGCCTATCATCATTGTCAGAGGCTGTATGGATACTAACATCAATTTGCCTGCAGGAGGGACCCTGATCCACCTCGCCACCTGTGAGGGGCAGACAAGAATTATAAATTAAGACCTGTACATTATGGTTTACTTCTACACACACACACACACACACACACACACACACACACACACACACACACACACACACACACACTCTCTTACTTACAGGTGAGGTGGCACAAGGATATTACACAGACCTCTCATTACCCAACAGTCAACATGCATGACATATGGCACTCAACAGCATACACTGTATCCATACTCAATTCTTGTTACCAGCATTATACATCTCTGTGATGCCTGAGTTGTGTTAGTAGGTGATGCCCCTTCCCCTGGAACACACTGCACCCATGTACACAGTATTGCTGTGCACCTGTAGAGCACACTGGCATGTACTGTGCACCATACTTCACAAGTGTACACACCATTGCTGAATGTGTATATGTATGGCAGTTATGTTTGCTGTGTTACTCACAGCCCCTATGTGTTTGTCTGAAACATACCTGGGATGATATGAGTACTGATTTCAATAACTGCTGCCTGTCCTTTGATTTGCAGAGCTCATCATCAGCAGTGCATGTATGTGCAATAAAATGCAATTACACTGACAACCGTCAAAGCTTAATGTTGATGTGAAGAGTGTACACACCCTTGTTGATATGCCAGCCTCTTCTATGATATGCAATGCAGCCACAATACTGCATTTGTTAATATTACACACACCTGATATGTGACGTATGACCTGTGCAATCCAATGCAATATCAAACAATTGTGTTAGTCATGCAGCTGCTGAATGAGATGCATACAGTATGTGGTTTGCATAAGTGTTCACACCCTTAACACAATGGTTTGTTGAAGCACCTGTTAAGTGAACTGCATCAGTCACTATTCATGAAGGGGTATACTAGCATGGTTCATCTTCACTTGCTATTATTTGGTCACTCTGCCCTACAAATGTCCCCTAACTCTGCCAGATTGCAAGGTCAGCTCATGCGCACAGCCCTTGGAGGTCACACAGTGCTGTCATTATTTCTGTGGAGTCAGAGTTATGTCTGGCGCAATTCATAACTTTGACTGCATTCAGATACAGCCAATCATAGCAAGCTTTGGATGTATGCTTCAGTTTACTGTTGTTTTTCAAGCTGACACCCCTCTCCATCCTCAGCCTTATTGCAGATGCTTGACAACTATGGGCCACACATGAGTGTTATTTTGCAGTGTTCCAAATTCCAAACACCATGTCTACTGTACTAGTTCCAGCTAATGAACAGCAAACCTAAAGGTGTACACTGGCACCAGCAAGTTAAAAATTGGGGATGGTTGCCCTAAGGTGAAGTGAGGTGTTGCTTGTACACCACAAAGTATCTTTATGAATACTGTCTGTAGGTTTGAGCCTTGGTCACATGACACCATTACACATTGCAACACATACCTTTGAGATACTTTATGATATGCTTATGCTACCTGTAGAGAGCCCTGGATTATGTATCATGTGAGAAAACTCTTCCATCTGATTACCCTAACCCATAGGCCGCACTTATGCAGAATCCAGGCAATTGTTGACACATGTACTGCACAGGCAGTATTTGCTAGACATTCCTGCAAGTCTCTCTGTTGCTGCATGTTTCTGAGCAGCCTCCATGACCAGTTTGCAACATGTTTTGTCATCTGTTTTGGATGGGCATCTGTTTATTTTCTACATCAATGTTGTCCCATACTTCATACACACATACATGACTGTCTGCACTGTTTGCCATGGTATATACAATGGTGAGGTAAGGCTACTTCTCCCATTCCTAAGTGCTACCTTTCAGATATGGGATCCATTTCATGGTTTGTAAGATATGTGCAAGCCACAGCTGCCTCTGTTGCAGATGAGTGGGCAAATGTCATGGATATACTTCTTGGACAGCAGACCATTAGTTGGTGTGACATTGAGGCTCTGTACTTGATGGAAGGTGTGTACTCAAGAAGAGTGAATCTTGTCAGTACATCACAAGCTGCTTCCACATATGATATTTGGAGTGTGTGCACACATATGCTTCCAGTGTTTGTTAAGGTATGTATTCCCCATATTTGTTGTCTTAATGTAGAATTCCATATTACACATACATTGCTCATGTTTGGACCACATTACAGGTTGTAAAAGGTGTGGAATGTGGTATTGTGGTTTACTGTTGTTTATATCAGGAACAGTTGCCATTGCAATAGTGGTGTATACACTGTTGTAGCCACTGTATAAGGGTAATGTTTCAGACATGTCCCTACTGTAGGCCATTTGTCCCACCATTATGTTCATCTCTGTCCACACATCTTGAACTGACAGATTGTTAGGTATACTGCAGGACTCTTACATACCCTTCAGATATGCCACCATGGTGACCACTGTGATGCAGTGCAGTTAACACCAATAATAAGTGAACATGTACAGCATGCATTATGGGTAGATGTGTTAAATGTGTGCATGGCAAATAGCATGACCATAACATGGCCGGTGTATTGGCAAACCTGAACAAAACAACTCCATACTCACCAGCTACAGGCTGCTGCCCCAGTTGTATACGAGAGGGACGTAAATAATTGTGCGAGAGAAATAATGTCAGTACCCACACCTGTGGCTTTGGTACAGGGTGGAAGCAGCATTTCAACACATTGATAGTACAAACCCACAGTACTAGAGATTATACACATCTGTTCATTACGACACTGCAGCAACAGACTATCTTATCTGACATATGCATGTAGATACTTTACAGATGAAAATGGATAAGCAACACTGGTCTAGTAATGTGCCCTGAGGCCTTACCTGCACACTCCTCATCCATTGTTTGGGTGGTACCCACCTCCACAATGCTCCTTTCAGCCTGCTAGCTTGTCTGGCAAGTGGATGCTCCAAGGCTGGTGAGGAGCTCCTCAGCATGTGTTAGTGGGGGCTGGATGGCATGAACCCCACCTGTGGCTAGCTGGTCCCTCCTAACTGCAGCAGCATGCTGACAGGTGTGGCAGATCAGATCTGTGCACCAATGCTGCACCTGCTTATAATTCTGGTTGTGCAGGCTGACATTGTTTACCCTGTGGTAGAGCTCATTCCACAGGGTGGTCCTCTCCTGCAGATCCTGGGCCCTGCGGCCGAATAGTATGGCATGATGCATGATGAGGAATTGGATGATTGTATCATTTCAAGTTTCAAATATTCCCAGGACATTGTACCTGAAAGACATAAACAGGAAAAAAGGTCACAGGATGTCATACAGTTGTCCATGTGAACATCAACAGTGGATATTACTTGCAAATAATCCAGACTATACCATAACACTGTAAGCTATCATGGCTTTGACATCCTGCATTACACTCCTGGCCCTGACATGTCCAGTTCTCCCAATGTTGGACACTTAATGGCATAATCCACTATTCACCATTAATTTCGTTGTAGAGGGATGACAGTGGCCATTTTCCATGTGGATGGTGTGTGGATGGTGGAATGTCTGTGTTGGACTGTAGTGTGTGATGGAACTGTGAGCACATTCCTGTGTTCATGTAGGAGGCAAACTGTGATGTTCTCATGTGCCATGGAGACTTGCTGTTGTTGCCATCAGTCGGCATTATGTTCATGCTCACTATTGATGTGGGCAGGAGTGTGTTTGATGTGCATATCTCCCTGTATTAATGTTGTGGACAAGTTGCCATTGTTCCCACCTATCCTTGTCTGATGCAGGTTGCCTGTATCCATGGCATGTGTGTAAGAGGTGTGATTTACCCCCAGTACAGGTTGACTTGTGTTACTGTCTTTGAGACTGCGAACATATGTGGAGACATGGTTGCAATTGGCCTTGGTGGTTTGGATATGTCTGATTTCTAGTCATAGTCAGCCTTACAGGAAGTCACATGTGAACCTACTTGCTTGCTCAGATAGAGGTGCACTTGCTTCCAAGTTCTGGTCTGCACCTATGTGTCCCTGTACAGCCACTATAGGAACCTATTATGTGCTTTGTGTCTTGCTGCAGTCCACCAAGGGGGATTACTCTATTGTTGGTGGAGGATGGTTGTACAGGTTAGGTACTGCTGATTCCATATAGCTACAGTGGATATAAAGTGTACACACCCCTGTTACAATGCATGGTACTTGTGTAATTGGAACATGACCCCACAAAAGCACGTCAGCACAATCCCCACCTGTGATGTGTCCTATAGCCTGCTCATTTCAATAGGGAACATAACAACCTGTCCTGTGAAAACATATGGGAATTAATACTCAGTACAGTAAGCCAGTTGAATGTGTGTGCACACCCTTACACTAATATGTTGCGTAAACACCTGCTGAGATGATCACAGCATTCATTTGTCTTGGTTTGTACTCTAACATCATATCACATCTTCACTTGGTAATGGTTGCTCACCTTCCATGAAACAGCTTTGTTTCTTTTTCAATAGAATTGTACAGGTTATGGGTCACATTTGAGGTGAGAAACATGTTGACATGACTTTCTGTGGTCTCATTGGCATACAGCACACAGACCTGGCATTCCAACAGGGGTGTGTACACTTTGATATCTAGTGTATATGGATATTGATTTAGCTGTTAGTGGTAGGCAAGGACAGTGGGTCATAACACAGTTGTACACTTCTCTGATTGCTACGTGATAAGCATGCCCACTGTAGTACCCATATCAGTGTCTTGGCAATGGAACAATCAGTAGCAGCACACATTTTATTTTGTTGTATGCAGTGACAGTGATATTACACACATGTGCAACATGCACATCCTATTTTCTGGACTGCTTTTGACCCATATTATTGCTTCTGTGCCTTTCAGCTGAACACACACATACATACACATGCTCAGTGGATACCTGGTATACATTTGTGTTCTATGCCATTATGGCACACTGTATTTACAGTCTTGTAGCTTAATCATACATCTCAACCTGTTATACCAGGACTTCTGGTCATTGGTCCACATCACTGGGTGACAAAAGAGGGAAGTCAATTTTCATAAAGTATTAATATAGCTGCCATAACACAAATATATGTGTAAGAGACTACAGATATCTGCCACAACTGTGAACATTGTCCAGCAGAACACTGTACAGTTGAATGTTACTAATTCAATATATCACATGCAGTTTAACACAGACATCTGCAGCAGTGCTTTACTATGCTCATGTCCTATATAGGTATCCTAGATTTACAATACAAAAGTATAATACTCATATTCACAGGTAACATATAGATATGGGCAACATCCCATTAACTGGCCTAGCAGTAGCACAGACACGATTGTTTGACAGACACTCAAGTGGCTGCCATATGTCAGCTGTCCTTTCCCAGGGTGTGTCAGGCTCCTCAGCTGTGACCCAACCTATCCACCTCTTAGAGCATCACATGTGGACAAAGCCTAGCATTAGGGGGGTATGTAGGGACAGATCATAGATATGCCTATTACAAACCTATGAAGTTTGTAG
>NC_056751.1:650893502-650918502 GCF_019279795.1 Protopterus annectens | reverse complement strand
TAAGCAACCGAGTAGAGCTAGAGTTTCTTTAGTCGAGCTGCATAGGGCATCTGTTTGAGGCCCACTATCCTCTTGTTGAGGTACTTCTGTGGTCTTTCCAGCTGTTGCAGGTGTCGAGTAAGGTACATCCCAAATGGGGCATTGTACTCTATCGGCCTGATGAGTGATGAGTAGAGGGGCACAATGACCTCTCTTGATCTAGATGTGAACCCTTTCATGATTAGCTGGGCTACATAGACGGAATTTCTAACCACTTTGGCAATGTGATTATCAAAGGAGAGGTTGCTATCTACTTAGGTCCCCAGATCCCTAATTGCATCTTCCGTACTTAGTGGATTACCACCTATGTGGTAGTTTGAGGGCACTTTGTTTTTCCTAAAGGGGATGACTATGCACGTTTTGGCATTTAGATTGAGGCCATGGTATTCATCTCCATAAGACCCTTCTGGAGGATATGTCTGTGTCAGCCAAAGAGTCGATTATGGCCCCCAGTTTGCAATCGTCTGCAAACTTGGTCAGCCATAGTCCTCCCAGGCTTGCCTGTACCTCAGGGAAGTATATACCGAACTGGAGGGGTCCCAGGACTGAGCCCTGTGAGATGCCACTTGTAACCAGTTTAGAGTCAGACATGGCACCTGCAATTTTGACCATGTGAGTTCTATCCATGAGCCATTTGCCAACCCATCTCGTGACATAGGGGTTAATGTTCAAGCTGGTAAGCTTATCTATAATGCCAGAGTGTGGAATGGTGTCAAAGGCTTTTGCGAGGTCCAGGTAGGCTGTGTGGACTACCTTTCCCTCATCTATGGCCTTGGTAACTGTTTCAAAGAAGTCAACTAGGTTTAGGATGCAAGATCTGACTTTAACAAAGCCAAATTGGGTAGGGTCCAGTGTCTGGAGGTTCCCAATGTCTCTGTTAATGAGTTCCATGATAATGCGCTCCATAGCTTTGCAGACCAGGCTAGTCAGGCTTATAGGGTGATAGTTCCCAGGATCCGTTGTGGCACCACCTTTGTGGAGCGGGATAACTGTTGCTGTATGCCATTCTTTGGGTACATAGGCTGTGGTAAGGTTGAGGTTGAACAGTGAATTTAGGTGAGGGTTTAGTTAATTTTGGTGCTTGTGTAAGATGCAGCCTGGGATACCATCCGGTCCCATTGATGCTGTGTTTTTCACTTTGGAAAGGGCTGTTTTCACCTGTGTGTCTGTAATGTCTTGTGCTCTACATTCTCCTGGGATGAACACAGGCCTTTTTGGGGGTGAGGAGGGTAAAGTTTGCACTGAACCTGTCAGCCAGGATGTTGGCAATGTCAGTTGGTTCAGTGTATTTTTTGCCATTTTGCACTAGCTCAGAGCAGATCTGAGAGCTGCCACCTAGATTCTTGACATAGCTAAAGAAGATTTTGTGATTATCTTTAGAGTCTTTGGCAGTTTTTCTTTCGAAGCTGGCCTTGGATGATTTTTATGAGGGATTGTAGTTTCTTGCTAATACTGATCACGGATGCCTTCCCTTTTTGGGATTTTGCTCTGTCATTTAGTAGTTTCCTCCTTCTGTTGTATAGCTTATTTATGGCCGGGGACCACCAGACTGGTTTTCTCTTTTCAGAGGAGTGAGTCTTGGTTTTACTTGGGATGGCTCGATCCATGCATTCCTGTAGGTGCTCATAGAATGCATTTGTAAAGGATTATGTGGTTTGGGCAGCATTATCCTTTAGCAAGGGGGCTTTGAAACTTTCCACCTCGGTATTGAGAAGTGTGAATTTTGCTTTTGAAAGGTTTTTCACAGTGGTTTCCTTGACTGGGGGTGGGGTCGGGATGTGGATGTCTAGTGTGATTAGTTCATGGTCTGATCTTACCAGCGACGGGTTTACCTCTGGTGTGGAACATTGATCCACCATGTTGGTGATAATCAGGTCCAATATGTTGTCACCTCTTGTGGGAGTGGTGACCAGTTGTTCCAGGGTGTTTGAGTTTATAAACTCTAGGAAGCTTTGGGCAAAGGAGTTTGTACTTGAGTAGTTCTCCCAGTCAATGTTTGGGTAGTTGAAATCACCCAATATCATGGTGTTTGGTAGGACATTCCTATTTTCCAATGTTCTCAGGAATGCTGAGTGGGGAACCTGAGACAAGGTGGGTGATCTGTAGCAAGCTACAATCTGAAAAGCAGCTTTTCCCACTGTTAGTTGCATATGGATGGTCTCCAAGGCCTTGTGCTGTGCCACTAACCTGGAGGTGTGGGTATCCTTGATGAAAATGGATGCACCCCACACCTTTTGTATTTCGGTCTGGGTTCTGGGGTCGAAAGGTATGGTATGAGTTATAGCCTGGTAGTGCTGAGGTGCTCTCTGGAGCCTTGAAACAGGTTTCTGTTACTGCACAGATATCAATTCTCTCCATACTGAGGAGTGCCTCAAGTGCATGCATTTTGAGGTTTAGACTTCTGGCATTAAGTAGCATTACCTTCCGTTTTTGGTTTCTTGTGTTGTTTATGGAGGTGGGTTTGTCTTTTGAGCCTTGCCTAAAAAAGGCACTATGAGGGTGGCAAGAGCCTTGGCCAGTATTTGAAAGCCTAAGGGGGACAGGTGCAAACCATCTCTGGTGAAGCAACGTGGCTTGTCAAGCATGTCATCCCAGGCTGACAGGCACTGGATCCCCTTTGAATGACACCAATAGCTTAGCCAATTGTTAAAATTGATCATTTTATCTTTATACTGTGGCATCACTCTTGGTGAGGGCAAGATGCTACTTAGGGTCAGTGTCATACCAGCCTGGGCTACATGATCAGAGAGCTCCTCTATGTCTCTTTTCATGTAGTCCAGGGAGGTACGTCTCAGGTCGTTCACACCAACATGAACAATTACATAGTTATATTTGTACCTGTTTTGGAGTGACCTGAGTGCTTGTGTTATGTGGCAGATCCTGGCACCCAGCAGGCAGCTTACAGTAACCTTCTCCTTGTTCAGTCTAGTGAGTGGTACATCAGTGCGCCTGACAATAGAGTCACCTATTACTAGTGTATTGGGTGTGTTATTTAGCCTTAAGGGCTGTGATTGTGTGGCACACTGACTTTGTGAGGTATGTGATACGTGGTTGTTGTTGGGGGGTGGAGGTTGCTTGGATGTCTGCTTTGGAGGTCTCTGCTGCTTTGGCAGATTTTTATTTAGAGCCTCTGAGTATGTTTTTGTGTATTTATGTGTGTTGTTTGCTGGTGCAGATATGACTGGTCTATGTGAGACTGGTAGTGAGGTGCAAGTGTTTCCCTTCTCCTAATGACTGACTGTTCCAGTCTTGGGTTAAGAGAGCTTGGCCTTCAGTTTGGCTATATAGTTACATCTCTCACATACATTTGTGTTTGTTGGAAGGAGGAGAGGGTTGTCTGTGTGCATGAGGCAATTGTAACATTGCCTCAAGATACCCAGATTCACCAGCTGGACTGGAGAGTATACCTGAAACTTCCCTTTGGACATGCCTTAACAGATAAGTGAACTGTTTTACTGTTTGCCCGGTAGGGACAAATAGGGAGCCTTGTACTTCTGTATAGTATAAGGGGGTGTAGTGCTAGCATTTATTAGTGCTTACTAAGAGATTTGAGCAAGTGCTTGACTGTAAAAGGAAAGGTTTGAGTGCTTAAGTTGAGAGTTTGACTAGTTCCAAGGGAAAAATTGAAGAGCAGACTTCGTGGAACTGGGAATAGTTTAACTCTAGCAAACCGGCGCTGCACAGTGCTGCACGGCACGCAAAACCGCGCAAATGCGGGTTTTATAGCAGGGAGATGAAAGAGATAGAAATTAGCCCAAAATGGCCAATAAACTACTAGTTTCTGGGTTGAGACCACTCCTCCAGGGACATATAGGCTGCTCAAAGCTCCCCACTCTCACTGGTGAACAGAGAAACTTCCTTCTATCCAAGTAAGATATGGGCAACACAGGAACTTGTACCACAGCCCTGAATCCAGCAGAACCTGAAAACTGGACTAGACTAGATTATTTAGTGACTACAATCCTGAGACCATCCCAGTGACTTGCCAGGAAAATAGAGGAACAGTCCAAAATATGAGCCAAAAATCTGGACATTCTGTGGAAATCTGTACAGG
Organism: Protopterus annectens; assembly: GCF_019279795.1. Classification (NCBI taxonomy): domain Eukaryota; kingdom Metazoa; phylum Chordata; order Ceratodontiformes; family Protopteridae; genus Protopterus; species Protopterus annectens. Next base: position 650,914,409 of record NC_056751.1, on the reverse strand, counting down.
TGAGACGTATGATTTATGCATACAGCTTACTACCACTCCTGGGATTCAAACCATGGCTGTGTGTGCTAAAAATACAACAAAGTTGTGTTTCATCAGAGTGAGCTATTTGGAAAGTGCTGTCTCATCCCTCAGCGTTTTCTATCTAAGTCTCTCTTGGTTGTACAATCTGACCTTGTAATTACAACATTCTTATACAGACATTCCTAGACATATTTTTTTATGCAGCACAGTGTGAGAAACAGTTGACACAACATTACTATTCACATATCAGATCTTGATGAATGCAACATGTGAGGCCATACAATACCAGAGTAAACACAAACAGTCCAGGATTTAGAACTTTATTGCCAAGAAGTTACACTTTTATTTAAATATGACCTATATGGGACTTTTACTGTCATATTGTCTGGTTTATTCAGTAGAAACCATACACATTTTTATAGTGCCAGGTGACATTTTACTCCTTTATATTTATTTAGTATGACTACTACAAGCAGGATTGCTACTCACCAGCCTTGTAATGCAGCCTTTGCAACCTGCTGGCATGGGCTTCCTTGTTCACAGCCGCTCAGCTGCAGCTGTAATGAAAATAGAGAAACATTTATGCATACCTACCCATCACATACACAGGCTGGACTTTGGTAAACAATAATTGATGTGAATACTTAAACACTGCTGGGACATCTCCCCATCTCTTGCTTCTTGGACCCACTGTTCCAAGAGCTCCCTCTTCCTCATTTTCAAGTTGGCATAGATGTGCCGGACCTGCTCACCAATCTGAGGGATACCAGTGGCACTGGTGAGATCATGGGCAAGACTTTCCCAGGCTTCTACTTTATAGTGGGAGCCCTGGTTCTGGTCCTGCAGCAGTTTCATGTCATGTTTTTTTTACCAGGAGTCCTACCATGACCTTGGACTCCTGTATGCCCCAGCCCCAGCACTGCACCCAAAAGCGCATGCCCTCTCCAACACTGGCCATACTGCCTACAGTGGAGAGCTACAACCAGTTATGAGCTGTATTCCCACCTGTGGGTTTTAAATATGGCCAATTTACCAGCCTTTGCCATGATTGGATGGTTTTGAAAATGCTGAGCTAAGCTAAGCTATGGGCAAACCTGCTTAGCGAAGGTTGGCAGTGCTTAAAGGGGCAGGTTCAGCATTGCTTACCAATGAGCAAATCCACTTAGCTGGGATATTTATTACTTATTATTCACATGTACAGAATGCTTACACCTGGTCAACATAGCTGTGCAATGCTTAGCATTGCTTGTATTTTATTATATTGGTCTACCACCTGTATAGGATTGATTCATCATTCATTACATAATATAGATTTATTTACCTTCCCTGACATCCCCCAATGTGCTGTGATTAATTTATTCTTGTGTGACTATACTGTATGGGGAACTTGTGTTTATATGGGGGTTTCACTATTTTATTACACTGACACCTCACATCTGGGCCTAATACACTACTCTGGTTGAGCAAAATCAGTTACTACTTACATAAATATACAAAAAAGTAAAATTTTAATGTGGACACATACAAAATGGAAATGGTTTTGGTGAGGCTCGAACCATGAATGATTACATGCAGGGTGTACGCTCTAACTGCTACATTATTGCACTTGTGCTTATGCTGGATGTCTATTGCTTTTTAACTTATCTTGAGTTTCAACTGGGCTAAGCATATGTCGTGCAGCTATGCTTAAACTTTAGTGCATATATAAAAAAATATATCTGTTGTGTTTTTTTTTTTTATTTGTACCCTTCAGAATATCCATGCTAATACTGAATCTGTTATTCTATTTCTGCTTTGCAGGGATGATTGTCCCTTATGGCTTTGTCCACATTCTTTACTCTGATGGTTTGGGAGGTGTGCACTATGTGCTTATGCTAAACCCTGTTATTCTATCAACTTAACGTTTGGCTTGGTAGGGACGATTGTCCCTTATGGCTTTGTCCAGATTTCTTACCCTGATGGCTTGAGGGGTGTTACAAGCATTCTTGCTTGTTTTAAATTGCCAAACAGCAATTCTGGAGTGCAGTGGCCATGTGTATTGTGAGAGCTCTGCTCTCAGATATACCCCCTGCACTTGTACACAGAAACATGTCTTTTTTACAGCACAGCAACGTGCCTTCATACATATGCATGGCATGCTGCCGTGCTACACAGGAATGGTCCCTGCCATGCAGGAATAACTTATTCCTGCACAGCTGCTTGCTGAATCCGGGGGTACCACTTCTCCTTCCACTTTACCCACTCTAACACTCTAACTAGACACAAATGCTATTTCTTTGGTGTTCTCTGTTTCTATTACTCTTCATTCTTCTTTGCATACCACTTACATTTCCTCTATTTTGTCTCACCAAATATACCATCATTTTATTGATGTACTTACAGAAAATATTTCCTTTTAGTATTTTCTACAAGGCATTAATGTTGTTACTCACATTTTTTTCTTCTCTCTCTTTTTTTCCCTATGTTTTTAGACTTCTTATGTTGTTACATTTCCAATGTAACTTGTTATTGTTATGACATATGTATATTGTTTTTTGGCATTATCTTTTTTTATCATATGATTGTGGAGCTTTTTTCCTTGGGTCTCCACTGAAAATGGTCCCCAGCCCAGTGGACTAACACAGTTAATAAAAAACAAATAAATAAATAAGATACCAGTCACCAATGGAATCCCCCAAAGTTATGTGCTGGGAACTCTCCTATTTGGCATCTACTTCACTGAAGTAAAAGTCAATACCAAATGGCTCTGGCTAACTAAGTTTGCAGGTGAATGCAAGCTAGGAGCAGTCATTGAATCCCCAAATGAATTAACCACCCTGCAGAAAGGCTTTTCTCAAATAAATGATGCCAAAACAATGGACTGAAACTAAATGCCAGATAATGCATCATTGTATCCTTTGGGAAGTCATCAACCCCAGGGGACTACCACATTGACAATATACCCCAAAGAATCAATCCAGTTGTTTGTGATTTAGGAATTTATGTGAACAGTGACCTAATGTTTGACCAACATGCACCCATTGTCAGTACTTCAATATTGCACTTCTTATAAACAAAGGATAGATATAGGAATGACATTGAATGAATGCCAGTCGAGGAACTGTCTTTACTCAGCCCTCTTTAAGCCAGTCATTGAGTATAATGTCCCTTTGACATGTTTCTGTTCAGGCACATGCAACAACTTGAATGCCCACACAGATAGTTTACTAAAATGACACAAGGCCTAAACAATATGTCTTACATGGACCAACTCAAAGCCCTGTAACTATTCTTAGTATCCTACAGACTGCTAAGTGGTGATCTATCTCTGGCATGCAAGGCATCCTCCAACCCATTACTAATGGATTCACTGCATATCAGTAAGTCAAATGGTATCAGAAATGCCAGGGCTCTAAACCTCTTCTGCAAAATCAACAGAACAGTTTAGAAGGATAGATATATCTCACTATATTTAGACCAGGTTCCTGGTCAGCTTGCAACTTAATTTGCCACATGGTCTCTTTTTTCTCTATAGAATTCTTATTATCTCCACCTCTTTTATCTACAAGTGCATGTTCCAAAACAAAGAAAATAAATGTTTTGAAATTTTTGCAAACAACACTGTGTTTGTATAATGCATTATCGGGATTATTTACTTTGATAGAGTATAAATGCTCTTTTATCCTTACATTCAAGGCTCTAGTGGGCATTCCTATATAAAAAGCTTCAGATCCCATGCATAACCTACATAAACACAGAGGTACAAGTAAATATAGTGCTAGCATTTAATAATATCTTGCTATGTGGTAGCATTATACAACTACCTTCATGAATGTACCTACAAGCAGTTCAAAAGCCCCACTGAAATAGTGCCATTAGGTTTAACTGAAACCAAGGGTTGTATTAAAGTGCTGCCATGTTACAATAACATTTGCAGACAGGAATTCTTTTTATAAACAAAAAAAAGTTTATCTCCAATCGCCATGAAAAGATCACTATTGCCTCTTATGATACATCAATTATCAGTAAAAATGTTCCTAATACCAAATTGACATCTCTAGCACACAGGATAAACTATTTTTGCTGTTGCTTACTTAGCGAACCATCTGCAGATTTTAAGGGACTGCTGGCATCTGCTCATGAATATAAGTTCACTGGAATTTAATGAGTATGTGTCGTTCATCCTGGTGGATGTCATGAACTTGTTTTTGATTATTCCTCTTTCCATCAGAACGGATTGGTTCAGGAGGTTTTTAACCAGCCATGCTTCCCTTACTACCAGTGAAATTTTGGTTATATAGACCCTTTTAGAATGCTTTTGGAAAACAACTAAATTTTCTTTGAATGGGAATATTTCAACCAGATCTCTGTTTTAGCGATGGGGGTGGCATGTGGCCCTATGTATGCCAATGTCATTTTAGCTATTTGTGAGAAAACACCTATTTTTGTCTCTGACTGTTTTGCCCAGGTTTATGCCTACTACAGGCTTCTTGATGAAATACTAATTTTATGGAAGGGGACTATCCATCAGTGGAAAGAATTTTTGGCTATATTGGAGGAATCTATAGACTTTTTACGATTTACCAATCATGTTAATTTTTGTAGAATCAATGTTTTTGGATGTTACATTAACCAAGAATTTGAACAATAAGAGATTCAGTTTCACTATTTATCATAAGGAGATGTTTTTGAACTCTTGATTGTATTTTACAAGTTGTCACCCCCTCCATCAGAAGAGCGCCATTGTTAAAGGGCAGATGGTGCATTTGTTGAGGCTGACTACTGATGACAATGTTTTTCTGAAAGAATTATGTTTTTTGTCTTCTCTGTATTTTGACAGAGGATAACCAATGGGTTTCATAGATGACATCAAAGATAACATTTTGAAACTACAGCCTGTTAAATTTGTTCCCATTTTGGGTGGTTGCCACACCAATGGTATTGCAGTTCAACTAGTGTGACATAGGACTATTGGGAATGCTGGTTTGACTCATGTTAGCTCTGTGCAAGTCCTTACTTGTGTGGCTTTTGTCATCACTTTTAGTAGTGACATGAAGAGATATCTGGATTTGATCCAAAGGAATTGGGACTTGGTGTTCAGCAGGGAATTGAGAATGATTTTGGAAGACCATCCTACTATAGTTTTTAGTAGGGAGAAGAACTTAAAGAACATTTTGGAAGGAAACCAACAAAAGCAAAGTATGTATGTTGGCAATAACCACATGTTTGCTTATGGACATTGCAAACAATGTAGGTTCGTACATGTGGGTCCATACGGATCAGTGATGGGTTTTGATCAGACCCTAGCCAGCCCCAGGAGGTGTAGTTGTGACACCATTGGAGTGATTTATCTTGCGTGCTGCACAGCATGTGAAGCATTTATGTGGGCAAAATTAACAAACTGAAGGAGAGGATTAAAGAGCACATTTATTATATAAAGAAGAATAAGCCTGTAAATACCTTAAACAGACACTCAGGACAGTGTGGTTCTTATAAGTTTTTTTTGTTTTGTTTTTGTTAAGGTGAACATAAGGGATGTGGGGAAGAGATAGATATCTTATTCGAATGCAAAGAATTATGTTGGCAGTTACAGCTGAATGCCACGTCCCCCCCAGGTTTAAATGGTAATGTTTCTATTATGAGTATCTTGAAGGCAAGAGCAAATGTTCTGTAATTTTATTACATTTGCAGGCAATGATTGTTTATATTTATATATTTTTTAAACACTTTTATTGAATTATAATTTGTGACAAAGGCAAATTAATATTCATATAAAAGTAATCAAACTATATTAACATAACAAACATTATACTTCACATATATTGCTATATATCGGTTTACTATTACAAGGTCGAACGGCACTCCTTCGACTGCCGTATAGTCGACAACGGAAGGTCGAAACTGATAATCGCAAACTCAAAAAAACAATCTAGAAATGGGTTTCAACATGGGTCGAGGTAGGGGAGATGTTTGTAGTTCAGAATAATATGAACACCTACCTCAACCCATGTTAACACCATTCCTAGATTGATTTTTTGACTTCGACATTCGACATTTACGACCTTTCGTTGTCGACTATACGACAGTCGAAGGAGTGCCGTTCGACCTTGTAATAGTAAACCTATATATCATATGACCTAAGCATTATTACATGTTGTTGTTGTTGTTGTGTCTTTTGGCTTTTCCCGGTTAGGGGTCGCCACAGCGGAACTCCAGTCCGCTAATGATTGGCAGTAGATTTTTATGTACAGAGTTGCCGGCTCTGATGCACAGCCTTCAACAAAGGTACGCCCATTCACGCATGTCTCCACACAGAAGATGCTCTAGCTGAGAATCGAACAGGAAAACATCTTACTGTGAGGTGACAACACTACCGCAGCACCACCACCACAATTACCTAAGCATTATTACATAAATTATTCAATTCCTGTCTTTTATTTTAAACAAGAAACATCTTTATTAAACCATCACTTACTATATAGGTAATCACACATGTATATAAATAAGAACAGACCCCACCAGCACAATCCTGGTCTTAAGTATTTTACATCAAAAACCATACTGACATACTTCCAGCTGCAAACATTACACATCACTTATAATCTCCCCAATCTTTCTCACCCAAATATTACATAACTCATTTAAGTCCTGCCACGTTTTAAACCACATTCCTCCCTTATATGTATTGTTCCCACAATTTCCATTTTTTCTTATTTAGTTTGCTTATATTTTGATCATTTTTAAGATTATTGTGGCTATTATGTAGGCAGTGTGACAATGTTTTTATTCACTCAATTTTTAGGGTGTGTGTTTCTTTAAACCTGCATTCAAAGTGTTGTTTTTTTCCTATGGAGGTGTTCTTCATTGGTTGTTTTGTACTTCAGTTGGTATTTAAACTATCCTTCAACTGTTTCAGTATTAACTTTGATGAAGTCCATGCATTTTGGATGAAAGTGGTTAGTTATTGCTGTTTTTGTCTCTGTTTTTATGGTCCTGAATAAAGTTAGTGTTATCGCCTAGCTGAGTATTATTTGAACTGTTTGCAATCATTGTTATTTTAATTACAGACACTTGACCTGATTCACATTTCATAGAAACATCAAAAACACTTCCATAGTTGAAGAGCCAAACAAAAAAAAGTAAAGAGAAATAAAGAAACAAAAAAACTGATACACATGCATTCGTTAAACAGCCACTGCTGTTTACTGATACGTCTGCATTCATTAAACAGCCACTGCTGTTTACTGATACGCCTGCATTCGTTAAACAGCCATTGCTGTTTACTGATACTCCTGCATTCGTTAAACAGCCACTGCTGTTTACTGATACGCCTGCATTCGTTAAACAGCCACTGCTGTTTACTGATACGCCTGCATTCGTTAAACAGCCATTGCTGTTTACTGATACTCCTGCATTCGTTAAACAGCCACTGCTGTTTACTGATATGCCTGCATTCATTAAATAGCCACTGCTGTTTTAAAGACTGAATGCCTGCATAGGCTACTGCAGTTCAATATGATGCCAATCATACCCCTAACAACTTGAACCTAGAGTATGTGCCCCATTCACTACACCCTATACCAGACGTGTCCAACCTGTGTCTCGCTGGCCGCTTGCAGCCCTCAGAGTTCTTCCATGCGGCCCTCAACCTCTAACTGCAACATCGATGTACACATGCCCCAAAATAGTTTTTGCTTTGTGTTTTTCTCTCCCGTGACCTGTAACGCTAACGTCTGTGTGCGCATGCGCCAAAACACCCTTCTAGTTTTGTTTTTGTGCCAAAAAAGGGTCAGTTTGCGCCGAAGAATCAGTGTGTGTGTTCTTGCTGAAGAGGAACTCATGTATGGATTTGCTGCCATTGCCTTTGAAAGGGACAGCACTTATCTGTGTTAACACGTAAGTATGGAGTGAGTGAGTGCATGCATGAAAGCAGAATTGTGTGTGTGAAAGTAGAAGATGAGTGAGTGTGTGTGTGTGTGTGTGTGTGTGTGTGTGTGTGTGTGTGTGTGTGTGTGTGTGTGTGTATATATATATATATATATATATATATATATATATATATATATATGTATGAGTGTATACGTGCATGACAGAAAGAGACGCATGCACAAAGAGGCTAACAATGATCACAACCACTGAACACAAACAAGTTAGCTCATAAATATATTGTACATTAAAAGTACACTTACATTAAATTGCAGCTTTCCTGACAGGGAGAGTGTTGTATTGAACATGAACTCATACCTCTTAACTGTATGGATTTTCAAAGAATGTCTGGATTTTTGCCTCATCTTCCAATTTGTGTCTTTTGCTTAGGAAATAAAAGTAGTCATCCAAGGTAATGCAGTTCCAGGGAGTAAGAATGAGACAGCGGTCTAGGGTTAATGGGTCAGTAGTGGATTGACTATGTGGGACTGTAGCATATAAAGTTGCATTGTTTTTCCAGACAAACAAAAAAGCACCTAGTACTGTTTTCTCAATGGTGGGTTCTAAGCAGTGGTATATGTGGTACAACAGTAAGCATAGCTTTGGTGGATCATCAATACTGGCAAATCAAGTGGGCACAATGTCATTTTTTAAATGTTGGGGGTTTTAGTGTGTATGTGTGTGCTTATGTGTTGGGAGTGCTGCAACAGTAGATGATTATTAAAGACAGAGACTTACGGACTGTGGAGAATATGTTTCTTTGTTTCAAAACCTGATACCGGGGTACGCATGCCAAAAGTAGATTTTTTAAGACATAGATTCTTGCCATTTACAGTGGATGGATATTTACATTTAATGGACAATGCTAGCAGTATTAGTGTGGGCCTGTGGGGTTCTGAAGGATGCCAAGTCTACCACTGCCAATGTCTTGTAAAGTGACCTGGAAATGGATATTGGGATGTTACTGAAAAAATATAATAAGTGGGCTTAGAAATATAGTTTAATTAAACAAAGTGTACTTTCAATTTACAGGCCATAATTTAATTTATTTCAGGTAGTCCAGATCCTGGTAGATTGTATACCATTAGACTTAATTAGGGAGAGCTGTCATTCTAGGGAAATAAGCAGCCCTAGTTTCAGTAAAAGCTCTGTGGTTGCTTGCAGGTAGGAAGTTGCAGAATGTTGATGCAATGTGTTTTATTTATTATTTTTAATGCATTTGTCATTTCAAAGCATGGTTTTCTTTGTTGCAATAGAAGGCAGGACTGAATGAGCCATATAATGTTTAACTAACAATGATGGGCTAGAAAGATTATAAGTGATGTATAATGTTTGCAGCTACAGTTGTTTCAATGGTGTCTGTGATGCATAACTATTTTTGGGCCTGTGCCCCAATTATTTTTCGCTTTGTCCAGATATCTTGCTCTAAGGTTGAGAGGTATGGTTCCATACAAAATCAGAAGGTTGTTTTTACCTTGGAAGATTTTTTGGCATAGTTATGAGAAACAGAGCCTTTTTAATATATTTGCTTATTTCCAATATAAACTGCCATGTGACCTTGCAAATAATCTTCTTATTAAGCTAATTTACTTCTTTTGGAATTGACAAGTATGATTCGTCGGTTCGGACGTAAGCGTAGAGTGCTAATGTGACTTTGATTTCTTGCAGCAGTCTGTGGTTTACATACCACAATAGCTTTTCTGTGTTTCTGGGTGTGTAATTAATTTAACAGTTTTAAAGATGTTTTCCAAAAATAAATAAATACATAATAAATAACAAATAATCCTCTCTACACTTTGAGCTATTGACAAAGTCTGGGAATTCGTTTTTTTTCAAAAGCGAAGGTCTGCATTACAGCTCAGTAAACTGTCAGTCTGTAAATTACACAAATTAAAATGTCTGAATGTCAAATGGCTTTAGATTGGAGGGAAGTTTATTTTTATTTATTTTATTTTATATTACATTTGTTTACCGGGAAAGCCCGACTGGACACAGGTCCATTTTCAGTGGAGGCCTGGGGAGAAAAGCTCCAAAAATAACACAAAACAGTATAATACAATACATGAGAGAGAAAGACAGCAAATCATGGATGTAGTACTCATACAATATGGCAGAGATTACATCTCATAACAGTGAGAATCATTGAGGTACAGAATAAATATAAAAACATTTTTTTTTTTTTTTTTTTTACAGTTATAATTACAGCAAGGCAAAATCAATGAGGTAAGTTTTCAGGAGAAAGCTGTTTGTACATAGCTGAAGCTCTGAAACAATCTTTTAGTATGGATTAACCTAGGGATTGACACAAGTTATATGTTCACACCAGTATGTAGCATTGGTTTTCTTACTGATTTACTTTTTGCCGAGCAGTTGTTTGTTGATTTATTGATGGTCATTTTGGTGGTGGGAAATTGCATGGATGAATCCATCTCTATTATGATTTTTTTTTTTTCAGATATTTTGACTTCCAGACAATTTCATTTAGTGAATGGGGGTCATGTGATTACTGAGGTTGCCTATTTTACAAGTAGGGGCTTCTTTTGTGTGTGTGTGTGTGTGTGTGTGTGTGTGTGTGTGTGTGTGTGTGTGTGTGTGTGTGTGTGTGTGTGTGTGTGTGTGTGTGTGTGTGTGTAAGAGAGAGATTTAATATGTATACTGAATATATTTTTTCAAATGGAATTCTTAGTTAAACGGGCCCCTCTTCTTGGGCAAGTAGACTTGAGTAACCAATATTAGAGCTTAGCCATCCAGCTGGGAAAGGTTAGTATGTGGATTTTCCATCTGGTTTGATGAAGGCTATGCTATTTTCCCAAGGACTACATTTATGGCTCTCCATCTAGCCATCCAGTTGTCATGTTGCTTTACTACATTGTTTGATAATGAGAGGAGCTTTTTACAGAAGTTGAAGGCTTTTGTGTCAAGAACCTGTCCATACAAAGTGGCTTGTTTATGTTGCAGTGAAGGCTGTGGTCCTTGTAATGAGCATTTTAAATATAACCAGTATTTCTGAGATACAGGAAGTCTCTTAAGGCAGGATCTTTCTTAGCCTGGAAAGCAAGCCAGTGATGAAATTTATAGGGGCCAGTGAGAGACAGAGGAAGGCAAGAAGCTTTTTAATCTGTTTGGAAAACTAAGTGAACTTAGTCCTTTGACCTTTTTTGTAAGAAATGGTTGTTGTCTTTCTTTTGACAGGGTGTTTTGCTGAGGCACATGCCAAAAGGGGCATTGCACTCAATAATGTCTCTTGTAAAGGAAGAATACAGGGATGTTATGACCTCCTTGCCCCTGGATGAGATACTCTTACTAATGAAATGGGCCATGTAAAAAGATTTCCATACAATGGAGACAACGTGGTGGTCAAAAGTCAAGTTTCTATCAACCTGGGTGCCCAAGCACCATACAACTGATTGCGTGCTTACAACATTGTTATTAATGTGATAATTTGTGGGGACATCACTCTCCTCAAAGGGGATGATGATGCATTTTTTGGCATTTAGCTTGAGGCCATATTTCTAGCACCAGTTATTTGTTTAGGTGAGACCCTCTTGAAGCTTATTCAGAATTGTTTTAAGTCAGTAATGTGAATTTATTACTTTATTGCAGATTTGTTGGGTTATTTTTGTGGATTATAGTATTGTAGGGCTGCTGATGTTGACATTTTATGTAGTTGGACTGCTGGAGTGTTTTTCCCAGTGAGAAGTGTTAGTGCTGGAAAAAATAAAGATATATATATATATATATATATATATATATATATATATATATATATATATATATATATATATTAATATTAACTAATATGTTAGAGTTAACTGTTAGATTAGAGAATTAGAACGAGAATTAGAATTTTAAGGCAAATAGGCATTTATTACATTTATTCATTGTTCAAATGCACCTACAGTACAGCCAGGAGTTCAACTGTGGTCTTCCAAAGCAACGAAAGAGTTAACTATATGATATATTTTATATGCGGCCCCAAGACCATTTCTGTTCACTCAGTGCGGCCCTGGCAAGCCAAAAGGTTGGACACCCCTGCCCTATACGGTTCTGTGATAACCGTCAATGACCAGGATTACACAATATTTTATCAGTTATGTTAATCATCCATCCATCCATTCAGCCATCTGTCCATACATTTTGTATTTCTAATGAGGGTTGTAGTAGCAGAAAGATGAACAGAGAAGACTGGACTTTTGGATCTGCAAGATATATTTCTAAGTCATCTTGTGGGGTCCCTGGTATTCCCTAGGCAAGTTGAGAGACATGATTCTTTTAATAGATCCTAAGTCTTCCAGGGCATCGTTCCAGTGGGCCATGTTTGATATCCCTTTCCTGGTAGACATCCAGGGAACATCCTCACTAGATGCCAGTACCACCTTAGCAGATTCCTCATAAATGAGAACAGCAACGGCTTCAATCTGAGATCCTCTTGGATTGAAGTGACCTCAGTATTTCGCAGAAAACTAATTCTTGCCACTTATGTTAATGATCTTATCTTAACTAAAGCTTGTGACCAGAGGTGAGGATGGGAACACAGGCTGACTAGTAAATTGCCAGCCTCATCTATGACTCAGATGTCTCTCTTCATCATCATGATACATTTACTGCACCCATCTGATGGTCTGTTATCTAACCTCTTCTACTTTGAGCTGTGAACAAGATCGCAGGATACTTAAACTGCTCAGCTTGACATCACTTCCCCCTACTGCAGAGAACAATTCACTATTTTCTGGGAGAGAGCCATGATATCTGATCTAGATATGCTGTTTTGCATTCAAACCACTTCACACTCAGTAGTGATCCACTCTAGTGCATGACTGGAAAACCAGCCAGTTGAAGATAAAAATATATTATCTGCAAGCAATACGTCGTAGCCTTCACTTTCCTAAAACAGATATTCTCCTAACCTCAGCTGAGTCCTTGATGTCCATTATTTGAAATTCACAGACAGGAATTGAGATAAAGCATTCCCTTGAAGAATTTGACTTAATGATAATGAACTAAAACAAATGACAGAACTAACAGTTATGGTGAATAAAAAAGCAAAAATACAATAAAATGTATAACTGTTAAAACACCATTACTGCAAACTAGGACTTGAAAGAATAAAATACAAAATTAATTTTTATTTATCAGAGTAAGTGCTTTTGTCCACCAAAAATATACTTCAATAGACTGTTGTACATTTTAATAAGAATGAAATATACAAGCCTCAGCCCTCAAGTACATGGGCTGAATGAAATGCAGCAGCAGCTGTGTGACCCTGTACTATTATAACACCTCCCATGAGATGTTCAAGGTTATAGAATTATATACCTTTTCCAAGTCAATAAAACACATGTAGACAATTCTGGCCAATTGGCACAACCCCTCTCTTATCAGTACAAAGATAATCAGGTCATAGACACAAGCAGAATATTAGAAATCAAACTGGAAAGAAATTATATTGAAAATGAGGGGGGTCTCAAAATACTGAAGAGTAGGGTTTTGGATGCAGGCCCTTAGGACAATAATAGCAACCATAAATAATATTATAACTATAAGGTAGCAGAAACATACCTCTCAAGAGTACAGATATTTCAGAATGCCTAAATTTTTACTTCAAATTTTCGGTTCATTTTTTTATAAAATTGTGGTTTTCTAGCAAATCATTGGCAAGTCATTAAAGACTGAAGTCAGAAAGTAATGGCAGACATTTGAGTTTCAGACTGCATAACCTTTAGAAAATGCATGCTAACATAAAACCTGTTATTCTATCAACCTTCTAAATTTGTAAGAACAGTGTTTAAAAATTGTCCCTATTTTTGGGCCTTCATCCCCCCATTACTTATGGCTTTGTCCAGATTTCTTACTCTACGAGGTTCAGAGGTATGAACAGAAAGTATTTCAACAATTAAGTCAACAAGGGAAAGCAGAAAGGAGATTTTGGAAGGGGAGCATAGAAAATAGGCAAGATGGAGATGGAATTTATTGAAGAAAATTATTAAAAAAGACAAGTTATAAGGACCAAATAACTGTGGAGAGAAATATAATAAAATGGAATAAAGCCAAGCAGAAGTTTGGACCATGCATTGGAGACTGCCTTCCCTACCAGGGATTGATTACAATCTAGGGGCAAAGATAAAGGGATAGGGGAGTGTCAACAGAAAAAAAAATGTTTTGGTTGGGTTTTTAGCTATGTCTAGAACCAAAGAAACTGTTAAAAAAGGATAATTAGTAAGGCATTTAAAATAATGCATGATAAGTCTAATAATTAATCAGAAAAGGTTAGAAAAGACTGAAAAGGCAGTATTCAAAGGCACTGTGGGAGGACATTTATATGGCTCTCAGATATTCAACAGAGTCTAGAAGGTTTAGGATTTTTGCATGGAAGTATTTCCATAGATATTGTTATATGACAAACTTTAGATAATTTGTTCCTCAGATAGCAAATGCTAGAGGAGTGATGGGAAAGTGAAAGGTAAATGAGAAAATATTTTTGGGATGGCACTGATTTGGCAAAATTTAAATCTTTCGTACAGGGTATTTTTTCAGAAATGTTGAGGGAAGTAAATTATTAAAGCTAAGAAAATTACAAATTTGCTTCGCCCTCATGACCAAACCATGCCAACTGTGGGTAAATCCAGCATTACCCACACACAGGCGTGGGTTATTGCTATATTATACCAACCTATTCCCAAACCGCATCCACAACCGAGGGTAAGCTGGTATAAATGAGCGCAGTTCAATTTCCCCAATATTAAAGTTGAAAGCACTTGAGAGGAAAAAAGTGTCAGTGCACAGTATGTAATCAAAATTAATTCTTCTCATTATTATATGCTTTTGCGACTGACTGAACCTTTGTGTTTACATGCTTTACAAGTGGTTGATGTTTTAGAATAGAGACTTGATGTTAACGCATTAAACACATATCTAGATAAATATGTAATTTTTAATACATAGAGTTTAATATATAGATAGATTTAAAGGATTTATATTATATTCACGTAAATAATAACATTTTACTACACACAATTTTCGGTTTAAGCAGGTATGGAGGTATTAGCATGTATATATGATTAGGTTTTGTAAGTTTTTACTTCTTGCAGTTTTAAATCTTGTTTTAATATTGAGGTTGGAATCAGCCAATGAAAAGTTTAGTAAGTATATATATATATATTTAGGAAATTCTTTGTCTGATGAAGTTTAACGTATTGTTAAACGAAAGTGCTAACCAATATTTTCCCTTGAATAAAAGTGTTTTTATGCCAACTGATCTGCTTGTGTTCATTATCTAACAGGATTTTGTGCCTTGGGAAGTCTATTTACTGCTATTTTTATTCATCTTCTTGGTTTTTGGCTGTTCATTTGGTCTTATCATATAACTGTCCTATCATCTTTCTTGGCACGTTATTATACGCTTTCTCCTAGTCTAGGAATTCCCAGTTGGACTCTTTCTTTTCTTTAGTTCCTTCCCAATCATCTGTTTCCCTGAACATCAGTTTGGTTGTGTTGTATCCTGTTCTGAATCTAGACTGTTGATCTCCCATCTTACTTCCTATTGTTCTGCATATTCATTCCATGGATTTACTAATCTTCCATGCAGGACTAGCTTAGTCCTGCACAGAAGCGGCCGATTAGGAGCAAGATGGCAGCAGGCCATGCATATTAATGAAGGTGCACTGCCTGAGCTCCTAATCTTACACGGAGCATGTAAGAGTGCAGGGGGTGTGTCTGAGAGCAGAGCTTTCAGAATATATACACCCATGCAATGAACAACAGCAGAAAGGCCAAAGGAATGAGCGAGACCGCTCATAGGTGTCTGCATATCCCCAGCAACATTCTCCCATGTGTACAACAGCAATAGTAAATACAAATCAAATAAACAAACCTATTTTTTTATTATGAATCCAATTAAAGCTAACTGTAGGTGAGCAGGTGTGCCCATCGCTTAGCTACGGTTAATGCAGCTTAAATAGCTGAAGAGGATAACAAAGATATATGCAAATGAAGCAGTACAGCAATAGTGTAGTGAGCAGAGCATTTGCCTTACGAGCAGGCATTCCCAGTTCAAGTCACACTGTAGTACATTCCATTTTCCATGACAAATTATGTTATGACCAATATTTTAGTTGCATAAACTAGTAAATAACATATATTTGTGAATTGGAGTACTGCATTAAATCCACATGTGAAGTGTCAGTGTCATAATGTTACAAAGTCCACAGATAAGCACGTGCCCCATACAGTATATGTACACAGGAATCATGGATACAAATGGAAGGTAAAATGTGTAATGAATGACAACTCCATGCAGCTTCCAAATCCCCCACCTTCCCAAGAACCATTACATATTACTGTCTAAATAAGTGCAATTGTAAGTGGGAGTAAGCACTAGTAAGCAATTGTAAGCACCAATAAGCAGTAGTAAGCATATTTAAGTACTAGTAAGCGAGTTTAAGCCCATTTGCATGGGGGTAAGCAATGCACACACAGGTTAAGCAATATTGAAGCTAACTCTCTGTAAGCATATTTAACCAGAGGTTAGCATTGCTTACCCTCGCGCAAACCCACTTACTACTGCTCAAAAGTGCCATAATCACTCTGTATCCAACGGCCCTTGTTCTGCCCAGCAAATAAATTAACAGCCTTGCAGGTCTTGAACCCAGGACCCTATACACTATAGTCACAGTAGTTAACAACCAAGCCATCACAGCAGTACATAAGAATGAGGTATCACCAAGCAAGTCCTCACTATAGTAAAATCAAACTGAACCTGTGAAAGAAATCAGTATACAGTCATATGTTCTGTAACCCACTACATAGCATAAATATGTGAACTGGAGTATAGCAGTAAGCCCAGATGTGAGCTGTAATTTCAACAGAGTGTTGAAGTCCCCAATAAAACACAAGTACCCCATACAGTGTATGTACACATGAATCATGGATACCAGGCATATATATATATATAAGATGTAATGAATAAGAAATCAATGCCAAAATGAAAATATAATGCAAAGTCTAATGTAAGCAATGCTAAGCATTGCACAGGCCAGCTTAGAAGGTGTAAGCAATGTGTAGGCCAGCTAACTCAATGTGCCCAGTGGTATACCCCTTTAAACAATGCCAATCTTAGGCAAGTAGGTCTGCCCATAGCCTAGCCTTTTCAAAACTGACCAATCATGGAAAAGTGCAGGAAATCAGCCCTACTTAAACCCAACAGGTGAGAATACATCTCATAACTGGTTGTAGCTTCCCCTTGCAGGCAAAATGTCAGAAAGGGGAGAAGGTGTGCGCTTCCGGGTGCAGTGCTGGTGCATCCAGGAGTCCAGAGTCATGGCAGGACTCCTTGTCAAAGACCATGAGCAGAGACTGTTGCAGGGCCAGTACCAGGTTCCCAATATAAAGCGGAAGCCTGGGACCATCTCACCCTTGACCTCACCAGTGCCACTGGCATACCCCAAACTAGTGAGCAGGTCAGGCATCACTATGCCGACCTGAAGTGGCATAAGGGGGACTTCCTGGAGCAGTGTATCCAAGGTGCTAGAATGGCAGGGGCTGTCCCAGCTGTGTGTAAGTATCACTCTACTATGTGTGTAATAATTGTCAGCTCATGTATGTCATGGATAGGTACAGCTAAATATTCTTCTTATGTCCTCCACAGCTGCAAGTGAGTGGGCCACGAACCAGGAGGCCCACGGAAGTCACCTGGAGAGGTTGCGACATGAGGCAAGTCAGTAATACTCTTGCATATATTGTCATAGAAAATCTAAAAGTATTAGTAAATTAATTGCCTGTATAAAACCTGTATTGTTTAAGGCAAGTACTGCATACACCAGAGAATATGTCAGGAAGAGTCTCATACAGTTTGTATGTAAATAAAAGTGTAATAGCATTACAATAAAGGTCTAACTGCTGGACTGCATGTGTATACCCTGGTATACTTCAATGCCAGAAGTCTAAATCTCAAAATGCACGCACTCGAGGCCCTTCTCAGTATGGAGAACATCGATGTCTGTGCTGTAACTGAAACCTGGTTCAAGGCTCCTGAGAGCACCCCGGCACTATTAGGTTTTACCTCATATCATGCGTTCCGGCCCCAAAACCCGGACCACACCACAAAAGGAGGGGGTGTATCCATATTCATAAAGGATACTCACACCTCCAGGTTGGTGGCAACGCACGAAGCTTCGGAAACCATCCAGGTGCAACTAACCATAGGCAAAACTGCTCTACAAATTGTAGCATGCTACAGGCCACCCTCTCAAACTCAGGAACCCCACACAGCCTTCCTGAAGACACTGGAGGGTATAAATGTATCTCCAAACACCATCATATTGGGTGACTTCAACTACCCGAATATAGACTGGGAACATTACTCAAGCCCTAACTTTCTAGCCCAATGGTTCCTGGAGTTCATAAATTCAAATGCCATGGAACAGCTAGTCACTGTTCCCGAGAGGAGAAAATATACTAGATCTCATTGTCACAAACATGGGGACAAAATGCTCCACACCGAAGTATATCCCTCATTGGTGAGATCTGATCCTTAACTAATCTCACTGGAAATCCACACTCCGCCCCCACCCCAAGCAAAAAAGACCATAGTGAAGAACTTCTCTAAAGCAAACTTCACACTACTCAAGACTGGTGTGGTATCCTTCAAGGCCCCTGAGCCAGAGGAAACCACAACCCAAGCTGGAAGCCCTTACAAATGCCTTCTATGAACACCTCCAGGACTGCATGGATCAGGCAATCCCAAATAAAACCAAGACTCTTTCCACAAAGGGCAAACGTCCAGTCTGGTGGACCCCAGCCATTAACAAACTTTACAGTAAGAGGAGAAAGCTATTACATGATAGAACAAAATCCATAAAAGGGAAGTCACCCCTGATCATTATTAGTAAAAAAATACGAGCACTCATAAAATCAACTAAGGCCAATTTTGAGAGAAAATTGCCATGGATTCAAAGGACAATCATAAGGCCTTTTTCAGCTATGTTAGGAACCTGGGTGGAAACTCCCAGATATGCTCAGAATTAGTCCAAAATGATACAAAAATCACTGAACCCACAGACATTGCCAACATACTGGCAGACAGGTTCAGTGCAAACTTCACCCCCCTCCCCCCCCCTAAAGGAGAGATAACTATCCCAGCCGAGTGTAGCCTCCCGGACATCTCAAATGCGCAGGTGAAAGCTGCTCTCTCTAAAGCTAAAAACACAGCATCAATGGGACCGGATGGTATCCCCGGCTGAGCTAAATGAGGAATTAAACCCGCACATAAGGCAGCTGTTTAATCTCAGCCTTACCACAGGATACGTGCCCAAGGAGTGGCGTACGGCAACTGTGGTCCCACTCCACAAAGGAGGTGCCTCTACGGACCCTGGTAATTACCACCCCATAAGCTTAACAAGTCTAGTCTGCAAAGCTATGGAGAGGATCATAATGGAGCTCATAAACAAAGATATAGGGGACTTGCAGACATTGGACCCGACCCAGTTTGGCTTTGTCAAGGGAAGATCATGCCTTTTGAACTTGGTTGACTTCTTCGAAACAGTCACCAAGGCCATTGATGAGGGAAAGGCAGTCCATACAGCCTACCTTGACCTTGCAAGGCTTTCGACACAATACCCCACTCGGGTATTGTAGAAAAACTTACCAGCTTAAATGTAAACCCATATGTCACAAGATGGGTTGCAAACTGGCTTAAGGACAGAACCCACAGGGTTAGAGTTGCTGGCGCTGTGTCAGACTCCAAGCTGGTCACAAGTGGTGTCCCACAGGGCTCGGTCCTTGCCCCCTATTGTTTGGCATCTACTTCTCAGAAGTACAGGCCAACATGGGAGGACTTTGGCTGACAAAGTTTGCAGGCGACTGCAAACTGGGCGCCATAGTGGAAAGTGCATCGGACACGGATATCCTTCAGAAGGGACTCACGGAAACAGATAGCTGGTGCCAGAGCCATGGCCTGAAGTTAAACGCCAAAAATGTATAGTCATACCCTTGGGAAAAACAAGGTAACCCCAAGCTACCATATAGGTGGCAATCCACTAAGCACAGAAGAGGTTATCAGGGACCTGGGGACCCAGGTTGACAGTGGCCTTTCTTTGACACTCACATTGCTAAAGTGGTTAGAAAGACCTTCTACATTGCCCACCTGATCATGAAGGGATTCACATCCAGATCTAGTGAGGTCATTGTTCCCCTGTACTCTTCACTTATCAGACCAATGATCGAGTACAATGCCCCATTCGGGATGTATCTCACCCGACATCTGCAGCAATTGGAGAGACCCCAAAAGTTCCTCACCAAAAGGATAAAGGGACTCCAAAATCTGTCATATGCTGCCAGATTGAAGAAACTCCAGCTCTATTCAGTCGCATACCATCTGCTCAGAGGTGACATGTGCCTGACATACAAGGCCATGTCCAACCCGGAATTAATGGACATGCTCCACCTCAAAAATCCAAATCCACCAAAACCACTAGAGCAAGCGACTTAAACCTTAGCACGGATATAAATAGGACGTGCTGGAGGGATAGATTTATCACTCAGAGACTCCCTATGCTGTGGAATAAAATCCCGATCCATGTGAGGCAGAGCACCTCGCTGACTCTGTTCAAGAGAAATCTAGACCTGTGGATGGGAGATCGTAGGTTTACCCCAGGAATCATCTCTGTGTCACTGCTGGACAGAGGCACAACAAACTAATGGGCACAGTATTTTTTCATATAAGGGGTGGCATAAGCCACAATAATTTGGGCTAGGCTTATAAATGCCTTAGGGCAGATAGCCTAGTATAAACCTATGAACCTATGAACCTATGAACCTATCATATGGTAATGCAGATTTGAAATCACGTACTCGTACTGTTGTATTAAGCACTGTTACCCACACTGTGCACCATAAACAGAATGTGTAGGAATGCCTGTGTATGACTGGTGTAATCCTCAGAGACCATTTAGTACAACTGAGAGACACATAGACAGAAAACAGTGA